>NC_057794.1:455572602-455574304 GCF_018294505.1 Triticum aestivum
AATATATTACAGGGTTGAACTACGGTTGCTCAACCAAATTATTACAAGCACGCCAATAATTATACATAATGGCGGACATGACACAGTGGTGTGGAGACATACTACTGACTCGAGGATAGGGCGGTGGTGGAAAAACACAGCGGGGAGAGAAATACAAGACTCTAAGTCTATCATCTCATCGAGCGTCGAGGTGAGGCTCGATGAATTTATTTGGTAGCGGAAGCGGATATAAAACAGTGACCAAATCCAGGGTCGCACGAGACTGACTGGGACTCCTCTAAGTGTCGGACTCGCTATCGAACTCTTCATCCATGAAATCGCCTTCGTCAGCATCTGGCCAAATCAACAAGCCAGTGAGTACTTTGAAAGTACTCGCAAGACAGTTCGGACGTAAGATATAACAAATGCATGCATGGATGCGTCATGAATAAATTCACCAATGTACATTCAAATTATCATAACAAGGTAAGTAAAAGGGAAACGGCGGTAGTCCGCCTGAAATCCCAACAGAACATAAATAATTTCCGATCGGGTGTCTGAAGCGACGCCTCGAAAGGTGAAAAAATAAATATAAGAAAAAAGATGCCACAGTCGGGCGTCTTAGCGACACCACATAAAGGGCTTAAAAGGAATACCTCAGTCGGACGTCGGGGCGACGTCACAGAAAGGGCTTGAAAAGAAATGCCACAGTCGGACGTCGGGGCGACATCACAGAAAGGGCTTGAAAAGAAATGCCACAGTCGGACGTCGGGGCGACATCACAGAAAGGGCTTGAAAAGAAATGCCATAGTCGGACGTCGGGGCGACATCATAGAAAGGGCTTTTATGGACAGTTAAATAATAATCATAATAAACTTTTAATTCATAAGAATAAATGGGTTAGTCCATCCACAGGAATACCATCTAACCGGAATTAGCACTCATGCGAAACACCGGAGTCTCTGTCATGAACACCGTCATTGTTAGGACAAGATAATACGAAAATGGACATGGAATAGATGATTTGGAGGGATATATGACTCTGCAGAGTTTGTACAAAATTATTCACACAGCCAACGGATTTCCGTAGTCACGAAGGACTAGTTCCGTTTACGGTATTTCGGAAGAAAACACAGCTAACCAGTACACACCCATCATACCTCTCGATGCTAGGAATCACCCTAGACATCGTCCAAGAAAAACTTTTGAGACGGGGAGATCACAATCTCGAATAGCATGGGATCAAATTTATATACGCGCGCTCTAAGGGGTGCCCCCCTCTCGGTCCCAACCGGAAACACCCATGCCCCCTGACCGGATGACTGGCTTTAATCCAGGGCCATGGAACCATCATCACGGCCTCTCCTTTTGGTGTGTACCAGAAAAGTGGTTTGCAACTTACTAAACCATATTCCTTGCGGAAAACATGTGGTAGTACAGGAAAGGAAATGAAAGGAACTGGACTGATATGGTTTGACACTGAAGTCACATAGTCCGGCATGAGACTGGCATGCTACAACACTGCCATCTCACCCATCCTCATGCCAACACATGGCCATTCATACTCACATCCATCCACTTATGGATCATCGAACTCACTTACCTCATTATCGCATAAAATGACATTCATCGATATGCTTATCAACATGCCATGAAACTAACTAAATGCAAAACATGCCAAGACACTCATCATATCAAAAGTTCAAACATGCTTGCCTGGTTC
>NC_057794.1:455574314-455599633 GCF_018294505.1 Triticum aestivum
TGCCACAGTCGGACGTCGGGGCGACATCACAGAAAAGGCTTGAAAAGAAATGCCACAGTCGGACGTCGGAGCGACATCACAGAAAGGGCTTTTATGGACAGATAAATAATAATCATAATAAACTTTTAATTCATAAGAATAAATGGGTTAGTCCATCCACAGGAATATCATTTCCGGAATTAGCACTCATGCGAAACACCGGAGTCTCTGTCATCAACACTGTCATTGTTAGGACAAGATAATACGAATTTGGACATGGAATAGATGACGTGGAGGGATATATGACTCTGCAGAGTTTGTACAAAATTATTCCCACAGCCAACGGATTTCCGTAGTCACGAAGGACTAGTTCCGTTTACGGTATTTCGGAAGAAAACACAGCTATCCAGTACACACCCATCCTTACCTCTCGATGCTAGGAATCACCCTAGACATCGTCCAAGAAAAACTTTTGAGACGGGGAGATCACAATCTCGAATAGCATGGGATCAAATTTATATACGCGCGCTCTAAGGGGTGCCCCCCTCTCGGTCCCAACCGGAAACACCCATGCCCCCTGACCGGATGACTGGCTTTAATCCAGGGCCATGGAACCATCATCACGGCCTCTCCTTTTGGTGTGTACCATGAAAGCGGTTTGCAACTTACTAAACCATATTCCTTGCGGAAAACATGTGGTAGTACATGGAAGGAAATGAGAGGTACTGGACCGATACGGTTTGACACTGAAGTCATATAGTCTGGCATAAGACTGGCATGCTACAACACTGCCATCTTACCCATCCTCATGCCAACACATGGCCATTCATATTCACATTCATCCACGTATGGATCATCGAACTCACTTACCTCATTATCACATAAAATAACGTTCATCGATATGCTTCTCAACATGCCATGAAACTAACTAAATGCAAAACATGCCAAGACACTCATCATATCAAAAGTTCAAACATGCTTGCCTGGTTCAGAGTAGTCGGAGCCTAGCTCGGTGAAGTTCGCGGCTCCGTCACCTCCTTCGGTATCTACGGTATAAAGAGAATATATGCGCTATCGTAAATACCAAGGAGTGCACAGAAAGTATACCAAATATTTTTCAAATAAATCTGATAAAAAACTAGACAAAATTTTAAAGAGAATAGAAGAAGAATCAATCAAAAATACTTTTCTGTTTAAAAGTTATAAAGGTTTTTGTCCAGGGACTCATCTGTAATGAAACAGAAGATTTCCAGGGGTTAGTTTATAAAAACAGAAAACGCTTCGGCAGAAACTACGCCAGCCCAAAGAGAAAACGCATTCTGCCCGAAGGCGCTTCCAGAAAATGATTCAAAAGAGAGAGCAGAGAGGCTGACGGTGGGGTCCCACTTGTCAGGTTTAAACATTCAAACGGGGCGGACGAAGCTCGTCGGCGCCCGAGAGTCGCGGTGGTCGCCGGCGGCGATCCACGGCGAGGTAGGGAGATCAGGGAGTACCTCCGTGCTCAGGGCGCCATTCCGCGTCGGTTGGTGGTGGTGGTGGTCGCCGGCGAGCACTGTGTCGACGGCGGCCCCTGCTCCGGCGGACGGTGGTTCGGACGAGGATGGAGCTCGCCGGAGAGGGCTGCAAGGTTCAAATTGACGAGGGGGTTAGGGTGCTAGGTGTGGAAGAGGGCTACGGACGAGGTTTGGGCGCCGGAGATGGCCTCACCAGAGTGAATCGAGCTGGAGGCCGAGGCGGGGCGAGGCGGCCGGAGCTGGGGGAGGAGACCTCCTCGAGGTCCCCCTAGTGGCCTGGCAGGGTGTTGGTGAGGAGTGGTGATGCTGCGTGCACGAGAGTGAGCTCGGGGCCCCTTTATATAGGCGGTCCGAGGCGGTTGCCGTGAACGGGGATCACCGGCGAGTGATTACGGTGGCGCAGTGCTCGGTCGGGGTGGTTAGGGGGTCGAGCGTCATCACGGAGGTTCAATGGGTCCGTTTTGGTGCTAAACTGGCCGAGGTTTGGGTGTTAAGGGCGAGCTCGACGGAACGGGGATGGCGCGGGCCCGTCGGCGGCGGAGAACGCGTCTCGTGCTTGCCGGCCACGGTGGCTGTGCCACGGGCGTGCGCTGGCGTGCATGAGGCCACGCGGAGAGCCAGGGGGCTTTGGGCGGTGCTGAACGGCGTTCTGCCGTGGTGTGTCTCCTGTCGGCCGCCACGGGAGGTCCCGACGCTGCAGAAGACGCCGGCGAGGGCGGGCCAGCGCGCTACCGACGCCAGGAAGGCTCCACGCACGCGTGTGAAGCTTCGGACAAGAGGAAGAGGCGGCGAGGAACGTGCCAAGGGCACTGTGGCCGCGTGACTGAAACTGACGGACGAAGACGACACTGAAGACTGAACTTACTGAATTTGCAAAGGAACAGTGTAGCTCAGGTGTTCGACAGAATGCTCCAGGCATGTAGGGATTTTTCCATGAGCTGGTACTTGGTGGAGTGGCTTCTCATTGCTCAAATAGGTTGCCTGAATTTTGGTGGAATTTTTGGGGGAGTGTAGATATGAATTTCATCAAATTTGGCAAATCTGGTCCAAACTTGCAGAGACTGAATTTTGAAAAATTTGAAAAGAGAAGGAGTGGATCAAGATGGTTCCGAGTTGTGGGTACAAAGGACTATCCAGGGGAGTTGGTGTGAGGTCAAAACTCAAATGAAAAAGAGTACTTGCTTTGAAAATCACTAAGGCTCCAAATAATTTTCAGAATTGATTTGAGAGGGAAAATAATTAGAATAAAATCCAAAACTTGTTTGGATTAGTTGGGACAGAGAACTTGGGTTGATCACAAGGTGTAGGGGAGGTTTTGGAGAGGTTTTATCACATGGGCAAGAATGCCAAGTCAAGGATGGTTCCAAGATATGGAAATCCCAAATTTTCATAGAGCTTTATTTTAAAAGAAAAATAATTTAAACTCCCAAAAATAAATTTTGAGAGGGAACCAACAGAGAAGAAGTTTTCAAAAGATCAACCACCAAAGTTTGAAAAAAATTAAAATCCTTGCCAAGGCAAAGGAAGTTTTTTTTAAGTGGAAGGTTTTTCTGAAAAAGAAATTTTTTTAAGACAAGGCCTTTCCTCAAAAACCACAAAATTTTTGATAAAAACCAAATAAAAATTTTAGAGTGTCACAACACCTACCCCCTTAGGAAAAATCTCGTCCCCGAGATTTCAGCTGATCCTTAAATAGGTGTGGATGCTCAGTCCGAAGAAAATCCTCGCTTTCCCAAGTTGCTTCACTGTCGGTGTGATTGCTCCACTGGACTTTGAAAAACTTGATGGTCTTCTGTCGGGTCCTCCTTTCAGATTCCTCTAATATTCTTACGGGACGTTCTCGATAAGTGAGGTCTGGCTGCACATCAATGTTTTCATGGGATACTTGTTTCTCTGGGTTGCGTACGTACTTCCTCAATTGCGAGACATGGAACACGTCGTGGACATCGGATAATTCCTCGGGTAAGTCTAGCTGGTAGGCTACAGTGCCTCTTCATGCCACTATGCAAAATGGTCCAATGAATCTTGGTGCTAACTTCCCTTTTATCCTGAATCGTTGCAATCCTCTCATAGGGGATACTCTCAGGTATACGAACTCACCGGGTTCGAAGCTGACCCTACGATGTTTCTGATCATAATAACTCTTCTGTCGACTTTGAGCGGTCTTAAGTCGGTCTCTGATTAGCTTGACCTTTTCCTCGGCTTCTCTGAGCAGGTCTGGCCCGAATATGCGGTTGTCTCCGGTCTCTGACCAATTTAGCGGGGTACGACATCTTCGCCCGTATAAAGCCTCAAATGGTGCCATTTGTAGGCTGGCCTGGTAGCTATTGTTGTATGCGAACTCGGCGTATGGCAGGCTTTCTTCCCAACTGGTTCCGTAGGTGAGGACACATGCCCTCATCATGTCTTCTAAAATCTGGTTTACACGTTCTATTTGTCCATCAGTCTGTGGATGGTATGCGGTACTAAAGGCTAGTTGGGTTCCCAGAGCCTGTTGTAAATGCTCCCAAAATCTTGAGACGAACTGAGTGCCTCTGTCGGATATTATAGTCTTCGGGCCACCGTGCAGACAAACTATGCGGGAAAGATAAATCCTGGCAAGCCTCTGAGTGGTTAGGTTGTCTTCACTGGAATAAAGTGTGCCACTTTGGTCAACCTGTCAGTGATGACCCATATGGCATCATTCCCGTGTCGTGACCGAGGTAGTCCAATAATAAAATCCATCCCTATTTCGTTCCATTTCCACTCAGGTATTTTGTTTGGTTGCAGTAGTCCAGCTGGTCTCTGATGTTCAGCTTTTATGCGTTGACATGAGTCGCAACATGCAATGAAGGCGGCTATGTCCCTCTTCATACCGTGCCACCAAAATCTTTCCTGAATATCCTTATACATTTTGGTTCCTCCAGGGTGGATCGAATATGGAGTGGTGTGTGCTTCAGCTAAAATTTGCTGTTTAAGGTCTTCTATGTTTGGCACGCATAGCCTTTCTCCGTACCATAATATTCCTTCATTGTCGATGACGAATTCCGAGGCTTTGCCCATACTCAACTTTCTTTTAATTCCTTCAATGCTGGGGTGACCGGGCTGAGCTTCTTTAATTTTCTTCACAAGGTTGGGTTGTATTACCAAGTTTGATATGGTGCCTTCTGCTACCATTATCAAGTTGAGCTGGGCAAATTCTTGATGGAATTCGGCCCTCAAGCTGTGCAGATAGTTCCCGTCGGAGCTGGGGTTCCGACTCAGGGCATCGGCCACTACATTTGCTTTCCCTGGATGGTAATGGATCCCAACATCATAATCCTTTACCAATTCCAACCAGCGTCGTTGTCGTAAATTTAGTTCTGGCTGCATGAAAATATATTTGAGACTTTTGTGGTCCGTATATATTTCACATCGATTCCCAAGTAAGAAATGCCTCCATTCCTTGAGTGCATGAATAACTGCTGCCATTTCTAAGTCATGAGTGGGATAATTTTCCTCATGCTTGCGAAGTTGCCTTGAAGCTTAGGCGACAACCTTGCCTTCTTGCATCAACACGCATCCGAGACCCTTTCTGGACGCGTCACAATATACTTCAAAATTCTTGTGTATGTCGGGTACAATTAATACTGGTGCTATTGTTAATTTCCGCTTTAGCTCTTGGAAACTTTTCTCGCAGGCTTCTGTCCACTCAAACTTCTTATCTTTCTTGAGCAACTGTGTCATAGGCTTGGCTATGGTGGAAAATCCTTCAATAAATCTGCGGTAATATCCTGCCATTCCCAAGAAACTCCGTATGTCCGTTACGCTGGCTGGTGATTTCCAGTCAAGTACGGCCTTAACTTTCTCTGGGTCCACTGCGATACCGTCTTGAGTCAGCACGTGGCCTAGAAAACCTACTTGTCTTAGCCAAAATTCGCACTTGCTGAACTTGGCATACAATTGGTGTTTTCTTAGCTCTCCTAGCACAATCCTGAGATGTTCTGCATGCTCTTCTAGTGTCTTGGAGTATACCAGAATATCGTCGATGAATACCACAACGAACTTGTCCATAAACTTCATAAATACTTTGTTCATGAGGTGAACAAAATATGCTGGGGCGTTAGTTAATCCAAATGGCATCACTGTGAACTCGTATAGTCCATATCTGGAGGTGAAGGCCGTTTTGGGGATATCTTCTGTTCGTACCTTCAATTGATGGTATCCTGACCTTAAGTCAATTTTTTGAGAATACCTTGGCCTGAGCGAGCTGATCAAATAAATCATTTATCCTTGGCATCGGGTATTTGTTTTTGACTGTGACCATGTTAAGTGCTCGATAGTCAATACACAATCTCAGCGTTCCATCCTTCTTTTTGGCAAATAAAATTGGTGACCCCCAAGGTGAGGAGCTGGCTCGAATGTATCCTTTTTCCAGTAATTCCTTTATTTGCTTCTTCAACTCGACCAACTCGGATGGTGCCATTCTGTATGGTTTCTTGTATATGGGAGCGGTTCCTGGCGCTAGCTCAATGCGGAATTCTATTTCTCGGTCTGGTGGCATGCCTGGCAGCTCTTCAGGGAATACATCTGGAAATTCACACACTACTGGAACCTTGTTTAGCTCAGAAACGTCCACCTTATTTAATCTCGGTTGCCGGGGTCTTTTTCCTTCCTTGGCTGATACTCTTATTGTCTTCCCTTGGTGGTGTGTGAGAATCACGGTCCTGTTGAAACAGTCGATAAAACCTTTATTGGTGGTTAGCCAATCCATCCCTAGGATGACATCCAGTCCTTTATTTTCCAATACAATGAGATTTGCGTGAAACTCCAATCCTTCGAACTCAATGACCACATTCTGACAGTAATTCTGAGAAACTTGCTGAATCCCAGGGGACTTGATTATCATGGATTTCTCCAAAGGAAGTATCGAAAAATTATTTTGCAAAGCAAAACTTTTCGAAATGAAAGAGTGAGAAGCTCCAGAATCAAACAAAACCATTGCAGGTATTATGTTGACAGGAAACGTACCGAGTACGATATCCGGAGCATTTTGTGCCTCCTCTTTGGTTACGTGGTTCAGATGACCCTTCCTGTGGTTATTGTTGGGATTGAAATTGTTTCGCTTGGGTGCTGAATTATTGTCGCCGTTGTTCGGCTTTGGGGTTGAACTCCTTGGCTTGGGGCACTATTTGGCATAGTGCCCTTCTTCTCCACAAGCGTAAAAAGTAACGCCGGGGCGATAGGTGAATTCCTTGTCCCTTGCATGAAAATTCTTGATTGGGCGTGAGGCATTGGTTGAGAATTTGTGTGTCCCACCTTTTTGAAAATCTGTCTTGCTTCGGTGATTGCGAGCGTGATTAGTCTGGTCCCTTTTTCGCTTGCGGATATCTTCCAGACTGCGTCTCTCATTTTCCAAAGTAATGGCTTTGTCCACCAGTGTTTTAAAATCAGGAAAAGTGTGCACGACCAGTTGGCATTTAAGCGCGGGCGCCAGACCGTCAAGGAATTTCTCCATCTTCTTGATTTCAGTCATACGTTCCTCATTGGCGTAGCGGGATAATAGGGTAAATTGACTGTTGTAATCTGACACTGTCATGTTCCTTTGTTTGAGGTCATCGAATTCTCTCTTCTTGATTTTCATAATACTCTTAGGAATATGTGCACCATGGAAACCTTCCTTGAAATCATCCCAGGTTATGTTATTTTCATTGGGATGCATGTGCAGAAAATTCTCCCACCACGATGCGGCTGCTCCTGTGAGATAGTGCGGAGCATATATTACTTTCTCGAGATCTGAACATTTTGCAATAATTAATTTCCTCTCCATATCTCGAAGCCAGTCCTTGGCTTCAAGAGGCTTGTTAGTGTGAGAAAATGTTTGAGGACGTGTCTTCTGTAGTTCGGATAACTTGGAATGCTGTTGATACTGTCCATGGTGATTTCCCATGTTGATGACTTGGTTCATCATCTCCCGATGTTGTTGCTGACTCTGCTCATAAAGGCGGCACATTTGTGAAAGTGCCGATTCACTGCCCTGTTGGCTTGACTGTCCCTGGGTGAACTCGTTGTTGGGTTGTGTATCATAATTTTCCTCTGGTGGAGTTGGCATGGAGCGTGTCCAAGGACGAGACATCTTTCACTCTGGGGACATATTTTTTTGTAAAACTCATAAGAAAAGCGAAAAGAGTCGCAAAACAAAACCATAAATGCATAAAGCTGGCAGATAGAATTAAATAACTCGGCTTACTTAAGAAAAACAAATCGACTTGCACACGGAGAAGGACTGCTCATTACATATCTTACACGCGGGCGGTAATTATACAATACATCACTCAGGATATGCGTACATAATCCTGACATGTTATTTAGGCTAGTGCACTCCTCCAGATCCTACATGATGCGCAAACAGGCTACTTCTCACAACCTATGTGCATATCTTACAAAGCGGTACAATACATGGCAGCTAAGCGTACTTAGGCGGAGATGTTGACGACCTCCTTTGCCCTGCCGAGGGCGAGGCGTAGCGAGGTCGGGGACTCAACTTCCTCCTCGCTAATGGGCTCCATACGTGTAGTGTTGTGCAGAGCGGACGGAGCGGTTGCCAGGGGCGGAGCAATACGTACAGGAGTGGGCGCGAAGGTTGGTGCAGTGCGCGCTGGAGTGGGCGCAATGACTTGGTTGAATTCTTCGGTAGAAGGCAGGCGACGAGCAGGCGTAAAAGATGCTGATGACGAGACAAAAGTCAGTGGCGGTGCGATTGGTAGGAGCTCCCTCCTGTTGGAGGCACATCCATGGACTGAGTCCATGCGGGTAGCTACGAAGTCGTCCACCAGGTTGTCGAAGGCTGCCTCCAGGGCCCGGAGATACTCAATGAGCATCTCAAGAGCCTCGTCTCGTTCTCCTCTGGGGCAGGAGTATGCGTAGTGACAGGTGTAAGGCACATGGCACGGAAGATAACGGTAACGACGAGTCTTCATCACGGGAAGGACATCCCTGAGACGAGCTATCGCCTCGCGGGCTACCATCTGCATAGCATGCCTCTCCGTAGGCATGGCTCTTCCCACGAACCGGAAGCGGCGTAACTCACCACGCCCTCCCTTGAACTGCACTGCAGCCTGGTGCATGGTCAGACTGTCGTTGACTCGGTGCTGGCAGAGTGTGAAGACTGGGCGCACGGATGGCCCCATCGCGACCTGAACGATGAAAGAAAGAAGCTTGACGAACCCATCGGGCACGTTGGCGAAGGTCTGAGACTCGCAGCTGATGTCGGCCATCTACAAAAGTGGGCAAAAATTCTGCATGGTCAGATCATAAATTTATGCTGACTGACAGAAAATGACTACAATTGCAAAAATATAAATTAGCTCTATCATGCTAATAACTAATTAGCGATCGCACCTAGTGGCTTCCTACAGTCAGCCTGGCTCTGGTACCAAGCTTGTCACGACCGGTTTTCCAATAAAAATATTTATTGAGAAACCAATCTTTTGAGTCCAGTATGAGAGAAATTCTCCTCACTGGTAGACAATTTCTTGATACAATAAGCCAGTAGCATAAAATATATTACAGGGTCGAACAGTGGGTGCTCAACCAAATTATTACAAGCACGCCAATAATTATACATAATGGCGGACATGACACAGTGGTGTGGAGACATACTACTGACTCGAGGATAGGGCGGTGGTGGAAAAACACGGCGGGGAGAGAAATACAAGACTCTAAGTCTATCATCTCATCGAGCGTCGAGGTGAGGCTCGATGAATTTATTTGGTAGCGGAAGCGGATATAAAACAGTGACCAAATCCAGGGTCGCACGAGACTGACTGGGACTCCTCTAAGTGTCGGACTCGCTATCGAACTCTTCATCCATGCAATCGCCTTCGTCAGCATCTGGCCAAATCAACAAGCCAGTGAGTACTTTGAAAGTACTCGCAAGACAGTTCGGACGTAAGATATAACAAATGCATGCATGGATGCGTCATGAATAGATTCACCAATGTACATTAAAAATTATCATAACAAGGTCAGTAAAAGGGAAACGGCGGTAGTCCGCCTGAAGTCCCAACAACACATAAATAATTTCCGATCGGGTGTCTGAAGCGACGCCCCGAAAGGTGAACAAATAATTATAAAGAAAAAGATGCCACAGTCGGGCGTCTTAGCGACACCACATAAAGGGCTTAAAAAGAAATACCTCAGTCGGACGTCGGGGCGACGTCACAGAAAGGGCTTGAAAAGAAATGCCACAGTCGGACGTCGGGGCGACATCATAGAAGGGGCTTGAAAAGAAATGCCACAGTCGGACGTCGGGGCGACATCACAGAAAGGGCTTGAAAAGAAATGCCACAGTCGGACGTCGGGGCGACATCACAGAAAGGGCTTGAAAAGAAATGCCACAGTCGGACGTCGGGGCGACATCACAGAAAGGGCTTTTATGGACAGATAAATAATAATCATAATAAGCTTTTAATTCATAAGAATAAATGGGTTAGTCCATCCACATGAATATCATTTCCGGAATTAGCACTCATGCGAAACACCGGAGTCTCTGTCATCAACACTGTCATTGTTAGGACAAGATAATACGAATTTGGACATGGAATAGATGACGTGGAGGGATATATGACTCTGCAGAGTTTGTACAAAATTATTCCCACAGCCAACGGATTTCCGTAGTCACGAAGGACTAGTTCCATTTACAGTATTTCGGAAGAAAACACAGCTATCCAGTACACAACCATCCTTACCTCTCGATGCTAGGAATCACCCTAGACATCGTCCAAGAAAAACTTTTGAGACGGGGAGATCACAATCTCGAATAGCATGGGATCAAATGTATATACGCGCGCTCTAAGGGGTGCCCCCCTCTCGGTTCCAACCCGAAACACCCATGCCCCCTGACCGGATGACTGGCTTTAATCCAGGGCCATGGAACCATCATCACGGCCTCTCCTTTTGGTGTGTACCATGAAAGCGGTTTGCAACTTACTAAACCATATTCCTTGCGGAAAACATGTGGTAGTACATGGAAGGAAATGAGAGGTACTGGACCGATACGGTTTGACACTGAAGTCACATAGTCTGGCGTAAGACTGGCATGCTACAACACTGCCATCTTACCCATCCTCATGCCAACACATGGCCATTCATATTCACATTCATCCACGTATGGATCATCGAACTCACTTACCTCATTATCACATAAAATAACGTTCATCGATATGCTTCTCAACATGCCATGAAACTAACTAAATGCAAAACATGCCAAGACACTCATCATATCAAAAGTTCAAACATGCTTGCCTGGTTCAGAGTAGTCGGAGCCTAGCTCGGTGAAGTTCGCGGCTCCGTCACCTCCTTCGGTATCTACGGTATAAAGAGAATATATGCGCTATCGTAAATACCAAGGAGTGCACAGAAAGTATACCAAATATTTTTCAAATAAATCTGATAAAAAACTAGACAAAATTTTAAAGAGAATAGAAGAAGAATCAATCAAAAATACTTTTCTGTTTAAAAGTTATAAAGGTTTTTGTCCAGGGACTCATCTGTAATGAAACAGAAGATTTCCAGGGGTTAGTTTATAAAAACAGAAAACGCTTCGGCAGAAACTACGCCAGCCCAAAGAGAAAACGCATTCTGCCCGAAGGCGCTTCCAAAAAACGATTCAAAAGAGAGAGCAGAGAGGCTGGCGGTGGGGTCCCACTTGTCAGGTTTAAACATTCAAACGGGGCGGACGAAGCTCGTCGGCGCCCGAGAGCCGCGGTGGTCGCCGGCGGCGATCCACGGCGAGGCAGGGAGATCGGGGAGTACCTCCGTGCTCAGGGCGCCATTCCGCGTCGGTTGGTGGTGGTGGTGGTCGCCGGCGAGCACTGTGTCGACGGCGGTCCCTGCTCCGGCGGACGGTGGTTCGGACGAGGATGGAGCTCGCCGGAGAGGGCTGCAAGGTTCAAATTGACGAGGGGGTTAGGGTGCTAGGTGTGGAAGAGGTCTACGGACGAGGTTTGGGCGCCGGAGATGGCCTCACCAGAGTGAATCGAGCTGGAGGCCGAGGCGGGGCGAGGCGGCCGGAGCTGGGGGAGGAGACCTCCTCGAGGTCCCCCTAGTGGCCTGGCGGGGTGTTGGTGAGGAGTGGTGATGCTGCGTGCACGAGAGTGAGCTCGGGGCCCCTTTATATAGGCGGTCCGAGGCGGTTGCCGTGAACGGGGATCACCGGCGAGTGATTACGGTGGCGCAGTGCTCGGTCGGGGTGGTTAGGGGGTCGAGCGTCATCACGGAGGTTCAATGGGTCCGTTTTGGTGCTAAACTGGCCGGGGTTTGGGTGTTAAGGGCGAGCTCGATGGAACGGGGATGGCGCGGGCCCGTCGGTGGCGGAGAACGCGTCTTGTGCTTGCCGGCCACGGTGGCTGTGCCACGGGCGTGCGCTGGCGTGCATGAGGCCACGCGGAGAGCCAGGGGGCTTTGGGCGGCGCTGAACGGCGTTCTGCCGTGGTGTGTCTCCTGTCGGCCGCCACGGGAGGTCCCGACGCTGCAGAAGACGCCGGCGAGGGCGGGCCAGCGCGCTACCGACGCCAGGAAGGCTCCACGCACGCGTGTGAAGCTTCGGACAAGAGGAAGAGGCGGTGAGGAACGTGCCAAGGGCACTGTGGCCGCGTGACTGAAACTGACGGACGAAGACGACACTGAAGACTGAACTTACTGAATTTGCAAAGGAACAGTGTAGCTCAGGTGTTCGACAGAATGCTCCAGGCATGTAGGGATTTTTCCATGAGCTGGTACTTGGTGGAGTGGCTTCTCATTGCTCAAATAGGTTGCCTGAATTTTGGTGGAATTTTTGGGGGAGTGTAGATATGAATTTCATCAAATTTGGCAAATCTGGTCCAAACTTGCAGAGACTGAATTTTGAAAAATTTGAAAAGAGAAGGAGTGGATCAAGATGGTTCTGAGTTGTGGGTACAAAGGACTATCCAGGGGAGTTGGTGTGAGGTCAAAACTCAAATGAAAAAGAGTACTTGCTTTGAAAATCACTAAGGCTCCAAATAATTTTCAGAATTGATTTGAGAGGGAAAATAATTAGAATAAAATCCAAAACTTGTTTGGATTAGTTGGGACAGAGAACTTGGGTTGATCACAAGGTGTAGGGGAGGTTTTGGAGAGGTTTTATCACATGGGCAAGAATGCCAAGTCAAGGATGGTTCCAAGATATGGAAATCCCAAATTTTCATAGAGCTTTATTTTAAAAGAAAAATAATTTAAACTCCCAAAAATAAATTTTGAGAGGGAACCAACAGAGAAGAAGTTTTCAAAAGATCAACCACCAAAGTTTGAAAAAAAATAAAATCCTTGCCAAGGCAAAGGAAGTTTTTTTTAAGTGGAAGGTTTTTCTGAAAAAGAAATTTTTTTAAGACAAGGCCTTTCCTCAAAAACCACAAAATTTTTGATAAAAACCAAATAAAAATTTTAGAGTGTCACACTTTTCTTCGATTTGCCAAGGACCAGGAGGATATGGATAATTTTTTTGTTGAAAGGGAAACGACCAGCACCAGATAGTAATGCGGCAGGGACTTCAAGCCCAGTTAGACCAAGACAAGATCTTGCATCAAATATTGGTACTACTCCTCTGCCTCCGGCAGAAATTAATTTAGATGCACTTCCTCATGATCCAGCTGATCTTGCTAATATTTTCATAGATGAATATTGGTCATGAACTTCGGATTTTCATAGACAATGTCTGAGCGGACCAAAGATTTTCCAATTTTGATGGCATTGCTGATCTTGCTAAAGTGTTGGTGGAAACTAAAATGCATCTTGCTTTTCCTTGGTGTATCAACTTCTCAAGTTGGTGCTAATTTTGCGAGTTGCCACAGCGTCAGTGGAGAAATGCTTTTCAGCAATGAATATCGTCAATAGTGTTTTGCAGAACAAAACGTGTGACGAGTTCATGAGTGATAGCCTGATTTGCTATGTGGAGAAAGACATATTTTCTACAATAACAAATGATGATGTGATTGATATATTTAAGAAGATGAAAGATCCAGAAGGGAAGTTATAAAATGTGAGTCTTCGTATCACTTTATTTTTTCCTTAATGATACTTATTTTCTGTAGTATTTGTTTCTTACTGTTCTTGTGAATATAATATGTTCGTTTGTCCATCCTTTCCAGAAAGTTACAAATGAAACATTCCAAAGTCATCTTTTTGCCTATTATTTCCGGAATATGTAAAGAAGTGTTACTTTATGACTTCGCACAGCCAATACTCGCTACTCGGTATGATTTTTTTATGTAATAATGATATCACCAGATCGTTCCATATTGTTGCTCTTTATATCGCTCTCGGCCATTATCTATGTTGTTGCACTACTATAATTTCTGCTAGAGGTTTAGTGTGGGCAGCGGTTGACACCAATGCCCATTTTTTCTAGCTTCGTCCCTGCACCTGGGAATATATAGTCTCTGAGCTCAAAACTACCAACCCATGCTCTCATGACTGGACGGCAACTTCCCAGGCAAGGAAGTACTACTCATCCCAGTTTCCCTCTCTGGAGACACGCGAAAGAGACATAACTACAAACGAAGTAAGGCCTTCCCATTTAGGCAAATGTGGTCGTATGGAAAAGGCTCGGTTCTGTGGCACTGTTAATTGACCATTCATTAGGGTTGACCTACATGGACTTGATTCATTACTTAACCATATATATTTTAGTTGACTTAGCTCAATTCATTCGTGCTAAAGTATTTGCCCCGATCTTGATCCTTATAACTCTAAAGTCATTCCTCCGAGAGGATCATTCTATTAATGAAATAATTCACAAGAGGATTGATGACCCACAAGTATGGGGCATCAATCGTGGTCCTTTCAATAAGTAAGTGTGTCAAACCCAACGAGGAGCAGAAGGAATCAATAAGCAGTTTTCAGCAAGGTATTCTTTGGAAGTGTTGTAAGTCAATTTTGACAGATAGTTTAATAGTAATATAATCGGTAACAAGTAAAAAAACTAACAAGGCGCGGCAAGGTGGCCCAATCCTTATTATTTCTAAGGACAAGCTAGAAGTACTTCTTATAGTGATTAAAACGCTCTTGAGGACACAAGATAATTTCATCTAGTTACTTTCACCACAATTCATTGACTTGCGTTCATTGCTTTGATAAATTGTTGTGTGGGTGGACCGGAGTTAAGGTGTTGTTCTTACTTGAACAAACAATCTACTTATGATTACATCCTCTCCCAAGCATCTGCAACTATGAAAGAAGAATTAAGAATAATCTAACCATAGCATGAAACATATGGATCCAAAATGGCCCCTTATGAAACAACTCATAAACCGGGGTTTAGGTTTCTGTCACTCCCGCAACCCACCATCTAAAGTTAACTCTACAATGCCTTCCCCTAGGCCCAAGCATGGTAAAGTTCCATGTAGTCGACGTTCACACGACACCACTAGAGGAAGAACAACATAACACATCATCAAAACATTGAACGAAAATCAACTTCACATGATTACTGATACATCAAGTTTGCCTTTTCTCTCTTATTTTGCAAGTTTCACACGAAGGGGAAGAATGTTGACAAGTGGAATTCTGGACTGGAAAAGGCTACAACAGAGATAGGCATTCTGCACAACTCCAAATGACCTGAAAATTTATGGAGAATTGTTTTGGAATATATAAAAAGTATTGGAAAAATAAATACCATGATGGGGGCCACTAGGGAGTGACAAGCTCAGGGGGCGCCCTACCCCCTGGGTGCTCCCTGTGAGCTTCTGAGCCCCCTGGCAGGCCTCTGATGCCCATCTTCTATTATATGAAGCCATTTGCCATATAAAAAAATCAAGGAGAAGGTCTTCGGGACGAAGTGACACCGTCTCGAGGCGGAACCTGGGCAGGAGCACTTTTGCTCTCCGGCGGAGCGATTCCACCGGGGACACTTCCCTCCGGGAGGGGGAAATCGAAGCCATCAACATCACCAATGATTCTCTCATTGTGGGAGGACCAATATTCATCAACATCTTGACCGGCACCATCTCATCTCAAACCCTATTTCAACTCTTGTATTCAGTCTTTATCCCAAAACCTCTTATTGGTACCTATGGGTTGCTAGTTGATACGTCTCCAACGTATCTATAATTTTTGATTGCTCCATGCTATATTATCTACTATTTTGGACATTATTTGGCTTTATTTTCCACTTTTATATTATTTTTGGGACTAACCTATTAACCGAAGGCCCAGCTCAGTATTACTCTTTTTTTGCCTGTTTTAGGGTTTCGAAGAAAAGGAATATCAAACGGAGTCCAAACGGAATGAAACCTTTGGGAACGTGATTTTCTCAACGAACAAGACCCGGGAGACTTGGACCCTACGTCAAGACACAAAAGAGGAGGCCACGAGGTAGGGGGCGCGCCTACCCCCCCAGGCGCGCCCTCCACCCTCGTGGCCCCCCTGTTGCTCCATGACGTACTCCTTCCTCCTATATATATCTACGTACCCCCAAACGATCAGATACGGAGCCAAAAACCTAATTCCACCGCTGCAACTTTCTGTATCCACAAGATCCCATCTTGGGGCCTGTTCCGGAGCTCCGCTGGAGGGGGCATCGATCGCGGAGGGCTTCTACATCAACACCATAGCCCCTCCGATGAAGTGTGAGTAGTTTACCTCAGACCTACGGGTCCATAGTTATTAGCTAGATGGATTCTTCTCTCTTTTTGGATCTCAATACAATGTTCTCCCCCTCTCTTGTGGAGAACTATCCAATGTAATCTTCTTTTTGCGGTGTGTTTGTTGAGACTGGTGAATTGTGGGTTTATGATCAAGTCTATCTATGAACAATATTTGAATTTTCTCTAAATTCTTTTATGTATGATTGGTTATCTTTGCAAGTCTCTTCGAATTATCAGTTTGGTTTGGCCTACTAGATTGATCTTTCTTGCAATGGGAGAAGTGCTTAGCTTTGGGTTCAATCTTGCGGTGTCCTTTCCTAGTGACAGTAGGGGCAGCAAGGCACGAATTGTATTGTTGCCATCGAGGATAACAAGATGGGGTTTTCATCATATTGCATGAGTTTATCCCTCCACATCATGTCATCTTGTTTAAGGCGTTACTCTGTTTTTAACTTAATACTCTAGATGCATGCTGGATAGCGGTCGATGAGTGGAGTAATAGTAGTAGATGCAGGCAGGAGTCGGTCTACTTGTCTCGGACGTGATGCCTATATACATGATCATACCTAGATATTCTCATAACTATGCTCAATTCTGTCAATTGCTCAACAGTAATTTGTTCACCCACCGTAGAATACTTATGCTCTCGAGAGAAGCCACTAGTGAAACCTATGGCCCCCAGTCTATCTTTATCATATCAATCTCCTAGTACTTAGTTATTTCCTTTTCTTTTTTACTTTGCCTTTATTTTACTTTGCATCTTTATCACAAAAATACCAAAAATATTATCTTATCATATCTATCAGATCTCACTCTCGTAAGTGGCCGTGTAGGGATTGACAACCCCTATTCGTGTTGGTTGCGAGGATTTATTTGTTTTTTGTAGGTACGAGGGACTCGCGCGTAGCCTCCTACTAGATTGATACCTTGTTCTCAAAAACTGAGGGAAATACTTACACTACTTTGCTGCATCATCCCTTCCTCTTCGGGGAAAACCAACGCAGTGCTCAAGAGGTAGCACTAGTAGTGTTGATTACATATTGTAGCTGATGTTAGTTGGTTTATTTGGTGGAAGATTAAATATTTAGATTCTCAAGCATATTCAATACACCCGTTATCTTGAACATGAATATGATTTGTGAGTAGTTACTTTTGTTCTTGAGGACATGGGAGAATTCTTGTTATAAGTTCCACACACCGACCGCTATCCAGCATGCATCTAGTGTATTAAGTTCATGGAAGAACGGAGTAGCGCCTTAAGCAAGATGACATGATGTATACAAGAGAAACTCATGTATGAAATAAATCCCATCTTTTTACCCTTAATAGCAATGATACATATGTGTCATGTCCCTTTCTGTCACTGGGATTGAGCACCGTAAGATCGAACCTATTACAAAGCACCTCTTCCCATGGCAAGATAAATCAATCTAGTTTGCCAAACCAAACCAAAAAATCAGAGAAGGAATACGAGGCTATAACAATCATGCATAAAAGAGTTCAGAGAAAACTCAAATAATATTCATGGATAGATCTGAGCATAAACTCTGTCGGTGTACTAGAATAGGGGTACCCTAGTACCCCGAACTTGTGCACGGGCAGTTGCAGCACCCCGCGGCAAAGGCTTGCCGGGCGAACGCCAAGATCCCCCAAGGTTCCCTTGGAGCCATCCAAGAACAAAGTATTTAAGCTAAGGAGACAAGACCCCGGCAAGAGGAGCTTGCCGGGAAGGCCAACCAAGGCGCTCCAAGGAACTTGCCGCGACGCGCCACACGCTCCGGCAAGGCAACAAGGCCCCGGCAAGAGGAGCTTGCCGGGAAGACTAAACAAGGTACACCGAGGCCCGGTGAGCGACGAGCTTCTGGACTCGGCGAGATAACAACAGCGGCAAGGCGCTTGCCGCGGCAGGCGGCCACTCTGCGCCCACGCTCCAGCGCATCCACCAACATGTCGCTCTGGGGGCTTCTCCGGGCGCGCGTGGCGGGAGGCTGTGCAGCCAGCGGTGCGCAGTGGCATGTGAAGCTAACAGGATCGCCATCGTGGCGAGCGGTGGCGCCCCTAACAGTCCTTTTCTGCACTGTTCGGGCGACTCAGACAGGCATTTAATGCCCTTGTCCCCTGCCGTCAGGGTTAGGTAGGGTGCACTGTGCAAGCAACTGTATCAACTACCTCGCTTTTTATGTTTTTACCCTCCTCTGCGTTGCCACCTGTCGGTGACCCCTTTAGCGTATAAAAGGAGGCCCATGCGCAACGTAGAGGGGGTTCGGGAGGTTCGGACAGTTTTCTTCGATTCATTTGTAGCCCAGCAAACATCACACTCTCTCGCTCGAGAGCAAGAACACCAGATAATACAACCAGACAAGCAGCAGTAGGAGTGTTATCTCTCCGGAGAGCTCCGAAGCTGGGTAAACTACTCGTGTGCCTCGCCTCGATCTGCTCTTCGTGCAACCTCCGCCCCCCGCCGAACCGAAAGGGGCCCGGTCCGCCGGCCCCATAGGTGTTCGTGGATCAGTTTCCCCGACATCTTTGGCGCGCCAGGTAGGGGGTGTTGAGATTGTGTGAACCAGATCCGGCGTTCACACGAGCTATATCTTTATTCCCTTCATCCACATGCCACCGAAGAAGAAGACTTCGGCAGCAGCCGCTCCATCCACGTCACTTCCGCCACCGTTGGAGCAAACGAGTGGTGGGATGGACGCCGGCGGAAGAAAGGACGTCGACGAGGAAGCTCATGATGCCGCCAGGTCCAAGAACAAGGCTGCACAAACCTCGGCGACTGTACATGTTCCGCGCCACTCTCAGGAGGCGCAAGATCAACAGCGTCATGGCACTAGCAGTGCCATACGCATGATAGCCCAAGACCAAGCTGGTGGATCTCGGGGCGCTCAAGACCAGCATGCACACCAGCGTGCTGGCACGAGCGGGGCACGGTCGCCTGGACGGGATACTGCTCCTTCTAACATAGTTAGAAGTTCAAGCACGTCCCGCTCCTCGCGCCGTCCGCCACTGCTACCCACCACTCCAGCAGAAGCTTTGGCACGAGCTCAACTTCTCCTAGATTACCCTCCGACGTCGGACAAGATCGACGAATGGAGAGCCACTATCCAGAGTCTCATCGGCTACGCCAACGGCGACACTCCACGGCGGCCGAGCGCGTCGCCGCCGCGGCAGGACCGCCGGACGCGAGCCGGTGGCGACGAAATGGGCGGAGGTGCAACTACCATGCAATCACCGCCCCAAAGGCCAAGATCGCCGACTCGCCGGATCCACCTCGACAGCGACTCCACTGCATCGTCGGATCCACAAGCTCGTCGCGATCAGCGCCAAGTTCTTCATGATCGACAACAAGAAGACGCTCGAACCCGCATCGAGCGCCGAAGAGAAGCGCGACGTCAATCCGACAAGCGCGCTGGGCCCTCTATTGACATGCATGCGCCAGGGGAACCAGGCGATCTGCCGTACGCGGTAGGTTGTCCTGCGTTCACTCGTGAGCTGCGGCAAGTCCAGTGGCCCAGTACAAAGAACTTCAAGCCAGACGTACCGGAGAAGTACGACGGCAAGACGCATCCGTCAGAGTTCCTCAGCATCTACACCATTGTGGTGCAAGCTGCCGGGGGACGAGATGACAAGATCCTTGCCAACTACTTCCCGCTGGTGCTCAAGCCCAATGTCAGATCATGGCTCATGCACTTGTCGGACAACTCCATATCCTCTTGGGCTGATCTGTGCCATCAGTTTGTCGGCGCCTTTACAGGCGGACACAAGCCTCATGGCCAGGAGAGTGATCTTCATCTGCTCGCCCAGAAGGAAGGAGAGCCCCTGCGCAAGTACATTCAGAGATTCAGTAGTGTGCAGCACAACATCCCAGACGTCCACCCTGCCGCGGTGATCAGCGCGTTCCATCAGAACGTGCAGAACTGCAGGATGCGGGAGGAAATGGCGATGTGCAAGATCAGGGACGTCAGTGAGTTATATGCACTGGCCGACAAGTGTGCGCGTGCTGAGGAAGGGAGGAGACTCCTCGGAGAAAATATAGGAGCGGGGGGATCTGACAGTGAAGATGCTGCCCCGACAAGGAAAAACCGGCGGCGGAACAACAGAAGGAGGAAAGGCAAAGAAGTGCTAGTTGTTGAGCAGTCCGGCAACTGTGGCGGCGCCAAGGAAGCCAAAGCTGGTGACTACGGCAAGGAGGTTGCTGCGGAGGTGGCGGTCGCCGACAAGCAGGACTGCACCAACAAGCAGTATTGCAAGATTCACCGCACCAAGGGCCATGATCTTCAGAACTGTAAGAGAGTCGAGCAGCTTGTTGAGCAACAGAAAGCTGAATACGAGCGGCGCGACAAGGAGAAGGCCCAGGAAGGAGCTAGTGGATCCGGCAAGAAACGTCCCGGCCGAGGAGGACGCCGCGGCAAGGCCAAGCAGCGGCAAGGAGACAGACCTCCTCGCGGCCGCGACAAGGATGAAGATGATAACGAAGATGAAGATATGGATGATGAGGAGACTGATGAGCAGGAGTTCCAGAAAGCCACAGAGGTCCTGTGCGTTAACGGTGGTGCTTCTCTGCATGCCTCGCACCGCCAGCTCAAGCAGTGGGTGCGGGAAGTTAATGCAGCAGAACCACCCGTCGAGTCACGCAAGCCTCTGAAATGGTCCGGCACGCCTATCATCTTTGATATTGAGGACCACCCGGATCGCATAACTGCGGTCGGGTGCTTGCCGATGTTGGTTTCACCAACAATCCGCAACCTCAAGGTCACTAAGATGCTAGTTGACAGCGGGGCCGGCTTGAACCTGATCTCCTCCGCGGTGCTCCAGAAACTCCAGATCCCTGACAACGAGCTCGAAGAGACCGACACATTTCAAGGAATCAACCCGGGAAGGAGCAAGCCAAAGGGAAAGATCACGTTGCCGGTAACATTTGGCAGCAAGCTGAACTTCAGGATTGAGAGGGTCACGTTTGACGTTGCCGACTTTCCATTACCTTACAATGGAATCCTTGGCCGTCCGGCACTCACCAAGTTCATGGCAGCCTCTCACTATGCGTACAACATACTGAAAATGCCAGGCCCAATAAGTGTCATCTCTGTCCCTGGCGACAAGAAGGATGCTCTTATCTATGCCGACAAGATCTACCGGGAAGCAGCAGCCGCAGCAGAACGAAGGACACTTGCCGCTGAAGCTCCCGGGGGGAAGAAGAAGACCAAGTCCGGCAAGAGCTCTGATGCCCACTCCGGCAAGCGCACCTCTTCGGAGTGCTGTGCTACCGTCGAGGACGCACCATCGAGCTCCACCGGCAAGTGTAAGAAGGCAATGGCAGCTCCACCTGAGACTAAGAAGGTGTCCGCCAAGGAGGATGGCACTGGTGGTACCTTCACCATCAGCGCCACTCTTGACCCCAAATAGGAAAGTGCGCTCCTTGCTTTCCTGCGGGCGAATGTCGACGTGTTTGCGTGGCAACCGTCTGATATCCCCGGTGCTCCCAGGAAAGTGATTGAGCACCACCTTGCCGTCTGTCCTCATGCGCGGCCCGTCAAGCAGAGAGTCAGGAAGCAGGCAATAGAGCGCCAAGAATTCATCGCAGAAGAAATCAAGAAGTTGGAAGCAGTAGGCCTTGTCAGAGGAGTACTCCATCCCACGTGGTTGGCCAATCCTGTTGTTGTGCGCAAGGCTAACGGGAAATGGAGACTTTGTATTGACTTCACTGATGTTAATAAAGCTTGTCCCAAAGACCCATTTCCCTTGCCGCGTATTGACCAGATTGTTGACTCCACAGCCGGATGTGATTTGCTTTCATTTCTTGATGCATACTCAGGATACCATCAGATCTTCATGGCAGAAGAAGATGAAAAGAAAACCGCATTTATCACCCCGTGTGGCACGTACTGCTTCGTACGGATGCCTTTCGGTTTGAAGAATGCTGGTTCAACATTCGCAAGGGTAGTCCACCATGCTTTTGAGCCGCAAATGCACACAAATGTGGAAGCTTACATGGATGACATAGTGGTCAAGAGCAAGAACAAAGCGACCTTGATTCAAGATTTAGACAAGACATTTGCAAATCTGCGCAAGATCAACCTCAAGCTTAACCCCGAGAAGTGCGTGTTTGGAGTCCCTTCCGGCAAGCTTCTCGGGTTCTTCGTGTCTCAGCGGGGAATTGAAGCCAATCCCGACAAGATCAAAGCCATTGAGCAGATCGATGCACCAAAGCGCGTCAAGGATGTACGAAGGCTTGCCGGTTGCATGGCTGCTCTCAGCAGGTTTATCTCTAGATCTGCTGAGCGCGCCCTGCCATTTTTCAAAATTTTGAAAAAGGCAGGTCCGATGAAATGGACTCCGGAAGCGGAGGCTGCGCTACAGGACTTGAAGAGATACCTGTCCTCCACTCCAACGCTTGTCGCACCTAAGCCGCAAGAGAAGTTGCTGCTGTATATAGCGGCAACCAATCAAGTGGTTAGTGCTGCGTTAGTGGTGGAGAGGGAGGCGGATGATGAGCCAGCAACCACGGCAGATCCATCCAGCGACAAGAAGGGGGCTTCGTCGACAAGCTCTGGTCCCGACAAACATGGGTTTGCGCAGGAACATGATAAGATGCCAAGGAGAATGGTGCAGCGCCCAGTTTACTTTGTCAGTTCTCTTCTGCAGGGGGCTAGATCAAGGTACCCTGGTGTGCAGAAGTTGCTTTTCGGCCTCCTCATGGCCTCGAGAAAGCTGCGCCATTACTTCCAAGCACATGAGATCACAGTCGTCACTCGCTTTCCGCTGAAGAGGATACTGCAAAATCCAGAGGCAACGGGCAGGATTGTCGAGTGGGCGCTGGAACTGTCAAGCTTTGGCCTCAAGTTTGAGAGCACCTCAACTATCCAAAGCAGAGCATTGGCAGAGTTCATAGCAGAGTGGACGCCAACCCCAGATGAAGAAATTCCAGAAATGAGCATCCCCATCAAAGAGGCAAGCAAAGAGTGGCTGATGTACTTTGATGGTGCCTTCTCGCTGCAAGGCGCCGGTGCAGGCGTGCTGCTTGTCACACCCACCGGAGAGCACCTCAAGTACGTAGTCCAGATGCACTTTCCCAAAGAGCAAGCAACCAACAATACTGCAGAGTATGAAGGATTGCTTGCCGGTCTCAGAATCGCAGCAGACCTTGGGATCAAGAAGCTCATTGTCAGGGGTGACTCACAGCTTGTCGTCCGACAAGTGAACAAGAACTACTAGAGTCCGTTGATGGAATCGTATGTTGATGAAGTGAGGAAGCTAGAAGAGCACTTTGACGGCCTACAAATGGAGCATATCCCAAGAGCTCAGAATGATATTGCTAATGGCCTGTCAAAGTGCGCCACACTAAAGTTACCTGTGGAACCAGGGATCTTTGTGCTTAAGTTGACTCAACCATTCGTAACACCATCAACTGGACAAAGCAAGAAGAGGAAGTTGGTTTCTGGTGACTACTTTCCAGCAGAGCTCCCCGAAGCCGCCGCCAAGAAAGTCCCCAAGATCAACACCAAGGAAGCTGAGGGGCAGTCTGCTCCGGCAAGCCTTATGGTTTGTTCCGTTGAAGCAGACGCTCCCGACAAGTCTTGCTCCGGCAAGCTTGCCGGGGAACATCAAGCTCCGGCAGGGCCGCAAGTCCTTGCCGTAGAAGCGGATGTTCCCGCAGCAGCAGATGTGCCTTTAGTCCTTGTTGTCGAGCCACAAGCTCCAGCATGGGCACAGCAGATTGTCCATTTCCTTCAGACAGGAGAACTTCCCGAAGAACAAGAAGAAGCAGAAAGAGTAGCCCGGCAGTCAAGTATGTACCAGTTTGTCGATAGCATACTGTACAGAAGAAGACTCAACGGTGTGAAATTGAAGTGTATTCGCCGGGAAGATGGACAAAAACTGTTGGCGGAGATACATGGAGGCATATGTGGCCACCACATTGGCGCCAGAGCACTTGCCGGCAAAGCTTTCCGGCAAGGTTTCTTTTGGCCGACAGCCCTCCAGGATGCAACTGCACAAGTAACCAAGTGTGAAGCGTGCCAGTTCCACTCCAAACAGATACACCAGCCAGTTCAAGCTCTCCAGAAAATCCCTTTATCCTGGCCATTTTCGGTCTGGGGGCTCGATATCCTCGGCCCCTTCCCCCGAGCTGTCGGGGGCTTTGAGTACTTGTACGTCGCAATCGACAAGTTCACAAAGTGGCCGGAAGTGCAGCCAGTGAGGAAGGTGACAGCACAGTCAGCAGTCAAGTTCTTCAGGTCGATTGTTTGCCGTTTCGGGATCCCTAACAGGATCATCGCCGATAACGGCACGCAATTCACGAGCCGCACCTTCATGCAGTACGTCCAAGACCTTGGCGCCAAGGTCTGCTTCGCTTCTGTTGCTCATCCAAGAAGCAACGGTCAAGCAGAGAGGGCAAATGCTGAAGTGCTGCGCGGGCTCAAGACCAGAACTTTTGATAGGCTGCACAGGTGCGGAAGGAACTGGATCGAGGAGCTGCCGGTGGTTCTTTGGTCGATCAGAACGACGCCAAATCGAGCCACTGGCTAGACACCTTTCGCTCTAGTCTATGGAGCAGAGGCAGTTCTCCCCACGGAACTTGTATACGAATCATCTCGAGTGCTCGCTTATGATGAGCTTGAGCAAGAACAGCTGCGGCAAGACGACGCGCTGCTCCTTGAGGAAGATCGTCTTCAGGCTGCTGTACGAGCTGCTCGATACCAGCAAGCTTTGCGCCGCTATCATAGCCGCAAAGTTAAAGCCAGAAGCTTCGAGGAAGGCGACCTTGTTCTTCGGCGCGTTCAGTCCGCCAAGAATTCCAACAAGTTGACGCCGAAGTGGGAAGGACCTTATCGGGTGAGACGAGTCACAAGGCCTGGTGCTGTCCGCCTTGAGGCCGAAGATGGCATTCCGATGAGCAACTCCTGGAACATAGAACATCTTCGTAAGTTTTTCCCATAAGGCGCGGTTGCCGGAACCCGTTCCGGCAACCACCTTTTGTACAAGTCTTGCCGCTGTTGCATGTAATCCTTTGTACAAAGCCGGGCGCAGATCCCGTGCATAAGTAAAACCCCATATGCTCCGCACAGCTTGTCCATTTCATGCGTTAGTTCCTTTCTTGCATGCGATTATCTAACACTTTGTGCAGCACCTACATGCAGTAAGCAGTAGCGAGCCGAAGAGCTCCATATTATTATTTTTTCTCTTCTTTCGTTTTCTTTTAAAG
>NC_057794.1:455599893-455607798 GCF_018294505.1 Triticum aestivum
GTGGTATGGGCCAGGCGTTGTTCAAGCAAAGACTTGCCTTACCGGGAAGCAAATGACAGAAAAGCTAAGTTGCCAAAGTTTGAGCAATCACTTTTTAAAATTTTTTGAGTTATCTTCCTCGAACGACCCTGCTTTGTATGGAAAACCTGTGCGCGGAGGAACCAACTCGTGGCTAGTTGCGCCCTTACTTTGTTTCGAGTCCGCTCAACAGCTTAAGCGTGCTGCATCTAGTCGCGACAAGGTTTCTTGTCGGAAGCAGCGCCGCCAGCAGGCTGCTGAAGTTCCGCACTCAGCGCTCGTGGCTCGGGCACCTGCGCCGACAAGTTCCCTAGAAGCGTAGGGTAAAAACATACAAAGGAAGGAATCTAGTAGAGGAAATAACATAGCAATTGATAGACAGAAATAAAGTTATATTACAAAGATAACTTGTCGCAGCTCTAACAGACTGTTTTCATAACATGATCAACAGCGACAAGGGAAAAGAAGGAATGGGTGGCCTAATCTACGCGTCCGCCCTCGACTCTCTTGATCTCGCTCACCTTGTCCACAATGGGTGCGACAAGGGCCTTGAGTGCATCTAGATCGGCGTCAGGCGGCAAGGACCTGAGGACGTTGGTGAAGCTGAGGCCTGGATTGCGGAAGGCTACCTTCATCAGCACCTTCTGGAGAACCCCGGCGCAGATTTTGCGCGACTCGTCGGCCAGCTGCTTCGGGATCCTCTCCCGGAGCCGCTGGAGTGCCGTCGCCACGCCCTTGAAGAATAGGCTGAGCTTGGCGCTGGGTTGAAGACTCTCGTCGGAAGGATACCCAAAGTCCTCCATCCCTAGCTGCGCCAGCTCCTCGTTGATGACTGCGGCAATGTTCACCAGACCCTCGGTCCAGTGCTCCATAGTGTCTCTGAACGAGTTCTGGGTAACTGCAATGCTCTCTAGCAGCGCCGCGTCGGCCTTGACCTTCTCCGACAAGGTCTTCTCCCGCTCCTTGGCGGCCTCCAGTGTCTGCGTCAGCGTGGCCAGCTTCAGCTCCAGGTCTGCTTTGGAATCCTTGGCGGCGCTGAGCTCCTTGCCCCTCTCAGCGAGAAGGCCTTGCAGCTCACCATGGGCGGCAGCATCCTTCTCGCGCTCACGCTTGAGCGTGGCAAGCTCCTCGCCGCTCTTCCCAATATCGGCCTCCAGCTGCGCCACCTTCTCCTCTAGCTCTTTCTTGGCGGCCTCTGCAGTTGCCGCGACGTCCTTTGCCTCCTTGAGCGCCCCGCCAAGTGCTCGCTCGTGCTCAGCGAGCTCTTCCTCGTAGCTGTCGAGGTGGGCCTTCCGCTGCACTAGTTCACCTTCCCGCGCGGACTGCTTCTCGGTAGCCAGCCTTTGTTCCTTCTCAGCCTCGGCCCTCTCGAGAAGAAGGGCCGTGCGCTCCTCGTCGACTCGCTCCTGCTCCTGCGCCAGGGACCGGAGAGCTTCTTGATTTTGGCCCCGGAGCTCCTCCACGCGCTTTTCCATGTCAACTCCCGCCTTCGCGACAAGCGCTTCCCGGGAAGCCAGCTTGGCTTGCCGGGTGCGGTAGAGTGACAGCAGCTTCCGCAGCAGCTCCTCCTCCTCAGGCTTGCCGCTGCTGCTGCCGGGCGCGTCAACCAATGACAGTCCAGCAGAGGCGAGCACCTCCCCGTCAAAAGTCTCCCCCTCGACCGGCGCCCTGGAGCTCGACGCCCAGGGTAGCTTGATGAAGATATTGTCACCGGCCTTCAAGTAGGCGCCGGGCTGGGGCTCCTCGGAGCCCGGCTCCGCAGAAGCGGCAGAGGGTTCGGCGGTCGGCGCAGCGCCCGGCGCTCCTTTGGCCTCAGGGTCGTCAGTGCGATCGCCCGACCCCTCGCCGGCTTCCGCAGCAGCAGCCCCGGTGGCCTCCTTGACGGCGGTCTCATCAGCACCGGCACCTTCCTCGCCGGCGCCCTCTGTCTCCATTGGCTCAGCCGTAGATGGGTCTGAAGAATGAAGAAGGGAGGAAAATCAATCAAAAATCCAAGAAAGGAAAAACGGAAGAAGCAGAACCCAAGGGAAAGTTTCTGGGCAAGTGGATTACCTGCGCCAAGATCTTCAGTTGCGGCCTCGGTCGCCGCGGGATCAACAGTGCCGTCCCTTGCCGGAGAGTCCCCCCTTGCCGGAGAGCGCTTCCTTGCCGGGGACTCCTCCCTTGGTGGTGCAGTCGAAGCAAGTGGCACTTCGGGACCGGCCTCCGGGCGCTCCTGATGAGGCTGCTCTGCTCCTGCACAAGTCAATAAGCAAGATATCAACAAAGGAAAAAGCACTCAAGCGCGCCCGGCAGCAGAAGGCTAAACTATGAACTTACGCTGGGGGCTGCTCTGAGGGGTGATTGCCGGGTCCGTCAAGGTGGTCTCGGGCCCACCTCCTGCTGACACGATGGGGTCATCCTTGATGACGATCACCGCAGCCTTGGCCCTCTTCGCCGCTCTCTGGGCCAGTGTTCTGAAAAGAAAGGAGTCTAGATTGGAGCAAGTCAGATACAAGATATAAACAGCAAGATTGAAGGATTATAAGAGCACCAAAGAAACTCACTCTTCTTACTCCTCGTCGGAGCTGAGCGCGGAAAGATCGAAGTCCGGCCCTTCTCCGGTGCGGCGAGGTGGAGGAGTAGGATCCCTTGCCCGCTTGACGGGGGCAATGGTAGTGGCCCGGGAAGATCCTGCTCCAGTTGCCGCTGTTGCATGAGGCTCTCCCGCGGCAACATTGCTTGCCGCGGTAGAGCGCGTCGCGCGGCTTGGTGGCTGTTGAGCCGGCTGCCGCCCCGCTGCGTCCCCGGCCCTGCGAAGGCGCCTCCTTGGTGGGGCCGGGGGCTCCGCCTGCGGCAAGTTCTCTAAAGGCTCAGCCTCCTCCTCGCCGGCCTCGCTCGGCTCGGCTTCGGAACCGGCAGGCTCCTCCTCGCCCATGAACTCCGCGCGCTCGGCAAGGTTTGCCGCCTATGCAGCCTCCGCCTCCTCCACAGTAAACCCAAACACACCCGCAGCAGCTGCAGCCGCAGCCTCTTCCGCCCTAGTAGCGATGAGCTGCAGCTCCTCGTCGGTGGTGTCACGGGTGAGGCTCTTCTGCTCGTCAGCGCGGACCGGCACTTCCTCCAAGGTGTCGAAGAACGCTCGCACAACGTCATCCGCAGGCTCTTGCCAAGTTGGGACGATGCCGTGTGAATCGCACAACGGCATCATGGCGCGGATCCGGTCAAGCGAAGAGTTATTGCACAAAGGAACTACGCCCCTCGGCAGTGTGAATGGGTGCTGGGGGTCGCGTTTGAATAATTCCAAGAGCATTGCGTCCAACTCCAAGATGGTGAAGTTGTAGTTGAGGCCGGGCTGCAGCCTCATGATGTCCGCCGAATTCTTGAATTCCCAGGCGGGCCTCCCCCTCTCCTGCAGGGGGGCAATGCGGCGGCGGAGAAAATCTGCCCCGACAGCACCTACGGTGAGCCCGGCAAGCCTGAGGAGAAGAATCCTAGTGATGGCGATCTTCAGCCTCTCGTCTTCCGGGGCCACGTTGCTCCAGTCATTGCCGCGCACTATTGGAGTTTGGCGCACGGCGGTGAAGGGCTGCGGATTCTCCTCGACGATCCAGCACCACTCCGCTCTCCACTCCTCCCACTTGCTGCGGAGCTTACCCTCCAAGTACGCCTCTTTCTTGCCGACTCTCGAGACCCAGGCAATCCCTCCGGCAAGCGGCTCTCCTCTCTCTACCCGAGGTATGAAGAAGTGGCGAAAAAGGGCAACACTAGGGTGGACTCCGACAAAGTTTTCGCACAAGTGTGCGAAAACTGCCATGGTCAGGACAACATTGGGGGTGAAGTCAAGGAGGCGGAAGCCATATGTGTTCATAATATCACAAAAGAACTCCGAGAAGGGCGGGCAGAGCCCGCAATAGAAGAATAGCGGGAAGAACGGGTACCCATTTGGAGCCAACTCCGAGGTAGCGGCCGGGAGTACCCTCGTGCGCGGATGCGCACGCGTCTCCGTCGCCCAAAAGAGGTAGAAGTACTCCCTCAGCTCCTGCACGCCGAGCTGGGGGGTGAAGATCGCCCGCTCCTTCCGCAGCGCCGCGAGCCGCTGCGCCTCGGCCGACTTCACACCCTTTCCCTTGTCGGCTTTCGGGGCCATGGCGGAGGTGCTGAGGAAGGTCGACGGCGTGGTGATGCTGGTGGCAATGGGGGGGGGGCGGAGCGCTGCTCTCTCGGCTTCGAGAAGAAGGGGGAGCGCCAGAGTTTGTGAAGAAGGAGTAGCAGCAACCAGCGAGGGGGAACGAACTGCCTCTGTTTCTTCTGCTTATAAAGAGGGACGGGGCGGACGTTTCGGCCTTCCAAATAAACAACCACCCACGATCTCTCCCACGATGCCGCATTCAACGCGTGCCGTTATGGCAGAGCGCGGTGGATACGGAACAAGATTAGGCGTAGCCCAGCCCGCGTGTGCCCGTGCCCTGTCTTGGGCCTGGCCCAACAGCGCTCGGCACCGTGTCTGGCCCAGGCCCGGGGGCTCCTGTCGGTGTACTAGAATAGGGGTACCCTAGTACCCCGAACTTGTGCACGGGCAGTTGCAGCACCCCGCGGCAAAGGCTTGCCGGGCGAACGCCAAGATCCCCCAAGGTTCCCTTGGAGCCATCCAAGAACAAAGTATTTAAGCTAAGGAGACAAGACCCCGGCAAGAGGAGCTTGCCGGGAAGGCCAACAAAGGCGCTCCAAGGAACTTGCCACGACGCGCCACGCGCTCCGGCAAGGCAACAAGGCCCCGGCAAGAGGAGCTTGCCGGGAAGACTAAACAAGGTACACCGAGGCCCGGTGAGCGACGAGCTTCTGGACCCGGCGAGATAACAACAGCGGCAAGGCGCTTGCCGCGGCAGGCGGCCACTCTACGCCCATGCTCCAGCGCATCCACCAACGTGTCGCTCTGGGGGCTTCTCCGGGCGCGCGTGGCGGGAGGCTGTGCAGCCAGCGGTGCACAGTGGCATGTGAAGCTGACAGGATCGCCATCGTGGCGAGCGGTGGCGCCCCTAACGGTCCTTTTCTGCACTGTTCGGGCGACTCAGACGGGCATTTAATGCCCTTGTCCCCTGCCGTCAGGGTTAGGTAGGGTGCACTGTGCAAGCAACTGTATCAACTACCTTGCTTTTTATGTTTTTACCCTCCTCTCCGTTGCCACCTGTCGGTGACCCCTTTAGCGTATAAAAGGAGGCCCATGCGCAACGTAGAGGGGGTTCGGGAGGTTCGGACAGTTTGCTTCGATTCATTCGTAGCCCAGCAAACATCACACTCTCTCGCTCGAGAGCAAGAACACCAGATAATACAACCAGACAAGCAGCAGTAGGAGTGTTATCTCTCCGGAGAGCTCCGAAGCTGGGTAAACTGCTCGTGTGCCTCGCCTCGATTTTCTCTTCGTGCGACCTCCGCCCCCCGCCGAACCGAAAGGGGCCCGGTCCGCCGGCCCCATAGGTGTTCGTGGATCAGTTTCCCCGACAAACTCAAAATTCATCGGATCCCAACAAACACATCGCAAAGAGTCATTACATCAAATAGATCTCCAACAACACCAAGGAGAACACTGTATCAAAGATCAAATAGAGAGAATAATTCATCTAGCTACTAACTATGGACCCATAGGTTCATGTTTAACTATTCATGCAAATTGCTATCAAAAATAGAAATAATGTAAATTGCTGTAAAAAATATGTGGAAGTAGTAAGATAATGACATGAAACAATCAAAAATTATAGATAACTCGGAGATGTTTCATAGGAACACAAGATCCAACTTGTAGACACACGAACACAAATAAACGATGACTGGGTTGAAACATATCCACCGAAGACGCCATCAACCGAGTGCCGTGAGATCTGGCGAAGACACACATCCACACGCACTTCGACGATGGTAGATGCACTAATACGTCCTAAATGTATCTATTTTTGTTTCATACTAAATTATATCAATTTTGTATAGTTTGGAGACCAATTATTATTATTATTGACTAATCTATCAATTTAGTGTCCAATGCGAGTTCTTGTTTTCTACTGTGTTTGGACTTTTTAGAAAAATCAATTTTATTAGCTCGAAAAGTCATGAAAAACCATAAAAAAGATCCGCACCAGGAAGCTTCTAGAGGGACTTTGCCCCACCCTAGGGGTTGTGGGTCCCACATAACTAGGGTGGCCGTGTGGCTTGGTAGTGTGGTTCATTAGTGATATGTTCCATTGCCTCTCGGTGCCCACGCCTCTATATCACCCAGGAAACCTTGAAAATAATTACGAGGGAATTTTTCTAGTGCACAACTCTCTATCCCATCGTGATCCAATCCGAAGGCCTATTTTAGTACTCTATTAGAGGGGGATTCATCACAGGAGCCATCTACATCATCCTTGTTGCCACGATGATCGCCCGTGAGCAATTTCCTTTGGACTATGAGTCCATAGAAGTAGCTGGTGGTAATCTCACATTTGTTCTTCAAAATACAATGACCACATGAGCTGCCCTACATGATTGCGATCCATCTAATATAATCTTTATTGATGTGTTTGTTGCAGTGTGATGAATTGTTGATTTACAGTCAGATCTACGTGTTCCTATGAGTTTTTTGTTGCATAATTTATAGACATATATGCTCGTCGGTATATTAGTCTCGCACCGACCATGTGTTAGACGAAGGATCTTCAAGAGAGTTGTGTATGTTAGTTGTGTTTAATCTTGCAAGTAATCTACCGCAATGACAAAAAGCCAAAAAGATTGTATTATGTTGTTCACTAAGGACAAAAAGATATTTATGTAGTTGTTCTTTTAAACTAGGGTGAAGACAATATACTACCCACATCATGTCATCATACTTAATGCAATACTATGTTTTACTTAATACTTTGAGATGCATGCTGGACAACAGTCTTTCACTGGATTATTAGGTATAGTTGTCGTTGGATTAATGATCTAGGGAAATTTGGATGTGATACCTATATCCAATTATGCCATGTATAGTCAGACTCATAAAACCTGCAATTTAATCGATGCACAATTGTAATTTGTTTACCACACCATGTTCTATTTTTTTGGAGAGATGCCACTAGTGAAAGTCCATTCATCCATATTGCTTTCAACCTCGATCAAAAGCTTATGCAGTTCCTTGCTTTTATTTCTTTTGCTGAATTCAATATTTCCAAACACAAGTTGTGTTAATCCATGTAACTAGCAAGGCTAGTAGGTCTAATAATCTTACTAGTTCTGCTGGGGGCCGAGCCAAATTTTGTATTTGTGTGTGCAAGTACTAATCATTGGTGGCGATTTAAAACTCCTACTGGTTTGGTAAATCTCAAGGCCATCCACTTGAGGGGAAAATGTTGCATGCTACAAACCTCAGGATTTTGGGGCTAACACCTTTCTAAACTAGAAAATACCCTGAGCGTTGCAACGAGATAGTAGTGTAATAAACAATTTGAAAGAGAGGGGCACACAGTAAGGAGAAAAAGAGTAAGAAAATAAAATTAAAAAATATTTTATAGTAGAAGATGGCTTGGATTTAATATGCAACTCTGAAATAGAGTAGTGAGGATGACTCTCTTCCCGCACATTGTTGTGGTAACTTTCTTAAAAATGCATGAGTAGTGACAAAAACAACTAAATCTAATGTAGAAAAAATATAAGCTTGAAAAACAATAAAAGGAAGTGTCTAAAAATAGAATAAAAACTTTTGAATTACTGTTAAAAATGTCATTTCGAACAAAAATGTGAAGGTTGACAAACATGAATATATGATGTGGTAGCGTTACATGCGTAGGACTAATGCAAAAAATAGTTGTAGTTTATAAGTTAAATGCACGGCTCGCTTATGTGGCAGATTTTGCATGGCTTAGTGGGAGAGAAGACTTGCATTGTGAAAGT
>NC_057794.1:455608025-455619969 GCF_018294505.1 Triticum aestivum
AGGCGACTTTTATAATTTTTTCACTGAGGAATTTCTCGGTGAGGAAATCCCTAAGTCACGAACAACTAGCAGTGGAATAAGTACTCAGATGTAAGCGTAACAGAGTAGTAGCATAGTCATCATGATGAAATGAAAACAAGCATGGAGTATAAGAAGCGTAAAAATAGGATAAGCAGGCTGAAGATAAAGTGACTGAAGAATTAGGACTGAGGAAATTGAGAAAGTCTTCAGTCAAAGTCTTCAAACAGTAACGATCAAGTTCATCAACACATGAATGAGGAAATGAAAGGGTTGAGAAAATAGAACCAGTAGCTTGGTGAAGACAATGATTTGGTAGACCAGTTCCAACTGACGTGACAGTTGTACGTCTGGTTGGAGCGACTAGGTATTTAAACCTGAGGACACACAGTCCTCGCCGTATTCTCCTTGAGCTAAGGTCACACATACCTTGCCCAATCACTCGTGGTAAGTCTTCAGGGTGACTTCCAAAGCTTCATAGACTCGGTCACTCGGCGATCCACAATTTCCTCTTGGATGCTCTAGACCATGATGCCTAATCGTCTGGAGGATGCACAGTCCTCAAAGGTAACAAGCGTCAGTTCCACACAGGAACAATCTCTTCAGTGATGCTCAATCACTTTGGGTTTGTAGGTGTTGGGGTTTTTCCTCACTTGATGATTTTCGCTCAAAGTCCTCAGAGGATGGGATGCTCTCAATGACAAGTGTCAGTTTCTCTCGGAGTAGCCAACTAACTAGTGGTTGTAGGGGGCGGCTATTTATAGCCTAGGGAGCAACCCGACATGATAAGACATAAATGCCCTTCAATGATATGACCGTTAGGTGGGTAGATATTTTGGGACAGCTGGCGCATGGCACAACAACGGTCGGAAATTTGAGCTCTCAAATTCCTCAGGGCTATCATGTTCCTCACTTGTAGGCAATTCCCATTGGCAAATTCCTAACTCCTCAGTCGGAACAAATTCCTTACAGACTAGAAGATCTTTGTCTCTGTCACCAAAGAAATTGATTGAACTGTATGAGATTTCCAATGGCTTCACTCGAAAGGATTGGGTAGGTGTAGGATTTTGAGATGAGCATCACTTGGAAACGTTTCCTTAGTTTTACCTCAACCCCCTTTAACAGTGTGGTGTTTCCTATGAATCAAGAAAGAGAAAATGAAACTACAAAAATAAAAGTCTTCACGCTTCATAGTCCTCGCATGAATATCGAAGTCTTCAAGGTCACACCAATTTCTTCACTTTCAAAGTATTCAAGAAAACCAAAGTCTTCAGTTGAAGACATTCATTTTTAGGGGTCGACTTTCATCGTAAATATCAAACTCCTCGTAGACTTATAGACCTGTGTACACTCACAAACACATTAGTCCCTTAACCTATAAGTCTTCAATACACCAAAATCACTAAGGGGCACTAGATGCACTTACAATCTCCCCCTTTTTGGTGATTAATGACAATATAGGTTAATTTTTCAACGGGGATAAACATATGAAGTGTAAATACTAATATTGAGGAATTTGGTTGCAAGATATAGAAGAACTCCCCCTGAGGATGTGCATATTTGAGGAATTTGATTTGGATAGCAAATGCACATTGTAGAGTAGAATCATGGAGATCTCCTCTATATCTTTTAATTCATACACGCATTTAACATATGATATGAAGAATTTGAAATGCATGATGAAATATGGTGTCTGATGAAATTCAGCATGCATGCATTAATGAACTTGAGGAAATAGCATTCAGAAAAGCAGAGCAAAAGTATCAGACCACCATATGACTTAAGTTTACAACTCGATCAACAAACACTTCAGAAGAGCGAGAGTTGTAACTTAACAAAAAAACACCCAAATATAAGAGACCCGCTTGAAGACTAGCTCAAATTTCTCCCCCTTTGTCATCGAATGACCAAAAGGGACGAAAATGAGGACTAACGCCCCTGAAGAATATCATCAAGATGTCGATGGAGGAGCACCAGCGTTGTTGGGGCCATCCGTTGGAGTAGGGCCTGTCGCGGTGTCATTCAGGTCTTCGGCTTCATCCATCTCACGCGATGAGGAATATGAGCTGGCGACCAAGTGAGGAACTTTGACCTTCTTGAATTTCTTGGAAGGTGGCTGTGACCAGTCAAAGTCTTGTTTAAAGCCCATCTGCTTGAGATCTTCATCACTGTAGAGGTGAGACAATACGGCCCAAGTGTGATCAAAAACTTCATGCAAGTAATAATGGTTCTTCTTCACAGTATTTTGCGTGATCGCCATATTATGAAGAATTGAACCAAACTGACGCTTGATCCACTTGTGGTTGGGGTCGACCTTCTGATGAAGACTAAGGAGAAGCTCATGATCAGTCATCACACGTGAAGCAGTGGCTTGAGGATATTGCTTTGAAGCATCTGCGGCAGTATCATGTGTGGCAGAGTCATCATTGGTGGAATATGATGCAGCTTTGCAAACCTGTCCATCCAATGGGCGTGTGCCTTCATCTATAACAGCAGCCTTGCCCTTCTCATCAATTGCGGAAATAGTCCTTTTGAGGACTTCAATCAGGGGCTAATAGCTGAGATGATTTTGAAAATCAGCCTTGTAATGAATTGAAGACCTTGATCTGATGAATCTCATAATCCAAGGAGTGTAAGGCTTCAACTCAAAAGGTGACAGAGCTACATTGGCCAAAGTCCTCATGAGGATATCGTGATTGTTGATAGGAATACCATGAATGATATTGAACATTAGATTCTTCATTATGCCAACAACTTCTTCGCCATCAGAGTTGTGGCCCTTGATTGGACCAAGGGTTTTGGTCAATATTCTGTATATCGTCCTTGGCACATAAAGCAATTCCTTCACTAGGAATGTGGTCCTTGGAGTTTGGCCAGGCTTCAAAGACTTCATCAGCACTTGCATAAGATGATTTGAAAGTTCTGGTTCATCATAGATGCGTCTTGCACCTAAGTGGGAGGACTGACTGGAACATCATGAAGCAATTCAGAGGACGATGCTTTGTAATGAGTGTTTTTGGTCATCCAGTCAAGCACCCATGAATTCACATCTTCAACATTTCCAGTGATGTGCAGCATGGCATAGAACTGAAGAATGAATTCTTCATTCCAATCGTAGATGTCGGTGTAGAAGTTGAGGACTGGGGTGAAGCATGGAAGAGACTCCATCTCCACATGAGGAATTTGATCATGGTCAAAGATCTTGTCCTTATCAAATAGCAGTGAGGAATAGAAATTCATTTGGCTGGCCATCCAGAAACACTTGCGACGAAGTCAAGCGGAGTCATATGGATTGTAGTCAGAGAAGAAATGATGCTCAGCAAAGAAGTCATCAGTGTTGAACTTTTGCTTCTTGGTGTGAGGATTCTGTGGCTTGGGCTGAAGATTAACAGTTGAAGTCTTCACAGCCTCTTGACTCACAACCTCTGGAGTCACAGGCTGAGGAATTTCAAGAGCAGTTTCATCAGCAGCAGCCGTGGCCTCCATTTCTTCAGCACTAGCAGCTGGAACTTCTTCAGGAATAGAAAGAAGTGAATCTTGATGTCCTTCAGAGCCTGTATGAATTTCTTTGGTTTGGACCGGGGACTAAGGAAGTTGATGTAGAGATGTTGTCAGAGGTGAATTGGGGTGATGACTTTCCCAATAGTAATCATTCAGAATTGGAGTTGTTGACTCAATATCCACATACTCATGTTCTTCATCAATTTCTTCAACACCTGCCTCTTCACCTATGAACTGAGGCATGGGCGATGATACCAGCGGAGTAGAAGGGATATTATCCACTTCAATTTCTTCATCCAACTGCTCTGACGAAGCAGTGGAAGGATTTTCCTCATCACTGTCATCTGGAATGACATATTCCTCACCAAAGGGAACAATCTCCTTTGATGGCACGATTGATATAGGAACAACATCAATTGGGTTTGCATAAAAGCTCGTCAAAGTCTTCACTTTCTTAGGAGCTGAAGACTCTAGGTTGTAGATGCTTTCAGTTTCTTCACTGCTGCCTTCTCTGCAGCTTTGGTCTTCTTTGCTTCTGATGGAGAAGGAAGGTTGATACTTGTCATCTGTGGTGACTTGGCAAGAGGAGTAGATGAAATTGGTTCAGTTTCTTTAGGCACAACTGATGTAGTTTCCCTGGCATGTTCAGTTTCCTCAGGTGTAGTAGCAGATGCTTCAACTGGCCTGGCTAGTTCTTCAGGCGCAACACTGGAGGTTGCCCTGGTAGTTTCTTCAGTGGCCGGTGTCATGGGAGTAAGTCTGACAGTAGAATAGGGGGTATGTAGGAGGAGGAAAGATCCTAGGTACGGTGAGGTTGTGCACGCAAGGTTTACGAGTTCAGGCCCTTCTCGGAGGAAGTAACAACCCTACGTCTCCGTGCCCAAAGGCTTGGTCGACTGGATTATGCGTGAGAGTTACAGGGGTGCGAACCCTTGTGCCGAGGAGGGGTGGCTTATATAGAGTGCGCCAGGACCCCAACCATCCCACGTTACACAGGGTTCAATATACATTAAGACAGGGTGTTACTGGCAACGCTAGCTATAAAGAGTTATAAATGATCTTTAACACTGCGAAGTGAATGCTTGACCATTGCCATACTGAGTAACTTTATACCTTCCATTCTCTGAGTGATTCTTTGTGTGGTCGAATGACTGCATACTGGTCGAGTGGAATTGCGGTATCCGAGTGGTATGTTTGGTCGAGTGGATTGCACTCCAATGCTGACTTCAGTCGGTATCTTTTGTTGGTTCTTGAATGTACTTGACTTTAGGGCAGTGTCCTTGGGTAAGATGTCTAGGACAGGCCTATGACCCTACCCTAGGTACATGTCATCGTCATTAGCCCCCGAATGGATTGAGGTCCGAGTGAAGAAGGTTTGAAGTTCATTCCGACTCACTTTTATGCTCTTGGAAGCATTTCACTGGAGTTGGGAAATCATGTGGGGGCTTCAACCTTATTTCAGTCGCCTTGATCCATTCAGAGGTCGTCGAGCGAGCTTATACTAACAATCTTCTAGTGTGGTTACGGTGCAAAATCTTCGGCGCGATTGGTTGCTCTGTTGTTTCCGGATCTCACGAGATCCGAAACTTTTTGAGAAGCGCGCGGGACGGGGCGTGCCACAGTAATCAGAACGGGCTGACAGGGGCGCCTCGATCTTCATGCCGCCTTTTTCGGCACGTATCGGGCAAGCGACTGTTGCGGGATTTGATAGGATCTCCTAGGACCACGAGTTAGCCACTCAGAGATAGACCCATAAAAGGCGTCGAGGCCGATGTGCTTGCACAGTGCACCTTGTTCTCTCTCTCTTCTTCCTCTGTTTCTCCACCGTCTCCTCCTCCACTCTCGTCGCCGCTCCACCTATGCTTAGTCCACCGCGATGGGAAAGGACAAGACGGCGGCCCTGGAGCGTGCGAAGAAGGCGACATCGATGGTGAAGGGCAAGAAGATAGCTCAGGGGATGTCATCGCGATCCGGTCTGCCGCCGGGTTGGATCCAGGGAGACTGGATCCGCTCCACCGTCGAGCGGGACGACCTGGAGAAGCTCGTTGAGGATTGCCTCATCGCTAACAAGTCTTGGAGATTGCCGGAGGGGGAATCCGAGCCCTAGCCGCGTGAGGGTGAGCGTGTCCTCCTCACCACCCATGTCGATCGGGGTTTCTCTCTGCTTTCACATCCTTTTTCTGGGGTTTTCTGAACTTTTTCGGTGCCCAAATCCACCACTTCCCTCTGAACACCATCACATACCTTGTTGCTTTCATCTCGATGTGCGAAAACTTCTTGGGTTGCCAACCACACTGGGGTCTGTTTAAGAATATCTTCACTTGTCGATCTCAGTCGATGAAGAAAGCCCATCCGACTGACGATTCAGATGTGCGGGGGCTTAGGGATTCAGACTAGAGGTAGGAGTACTTTTCCTTCCATTACCATTCCTGAGTAAGTTCAGGGATGGCAGTCGACCTGGTTCTACTGCAAGGATGTTCTGACTCCTAGTAATTGACTGGTCTCCCCCCTTTCACTATGGAACGACTCCGCCAACCTTCTTCATTGAGTTTGGATCCCGAGGAGAGACGCGAGGTGAATATTCTAGTCGACGAGGTCGTCAACTTAGTCTGAGAGGGGGTGACTGGTATGGATCTATTGGAGGTGTTCCTCAGTCGACGCATCCAGCCTCTCCAAGCCCGAGACCACCTGATGTGGATGTACTTAGGCCCTGGAGACACCACTCAGGTCCACCCAGAGGAGGTCGCCGAGGAGACGGTGGCTCAATGGCTGTGAAGCATCACTGGGAACAAGGACAACCCTAGAGGGTCCAGGAGAGTTCAACCATTCGACAACAAACATGAGCCAGAAGAGGTTATGCCCAACACTCCGAGTGCTTTCTTCTTTTAATCGGTTACCGCTCTTACATCCGACTGACTTGTGTTAACTTGCACCTTGCAGATTTACACCAAAATGTATTCGATGCCAAACGGGGAGCAATTCAGGAAGTAGAGGAGAGCACAGACGAGAGTGGCGACTGACAATCCCTAGATGACCATGATGATGATAGTGATGACTCGGACGACAGTGTGGAGGTCGACTCGCCGCCATGTTCATAATGCCGATCCAAACAGTCCCAAGATCCGGCAGGTGGGCGCGGCAAGGCAGCTCCTTCAAGCATGCAAGTGTAGAACCACACTCGAACTTCGACCCCAGAACCGTCTGAAAAAGCCGCTAAGCAGCCCAAGGTCGCTCCCTCGGAGCCTCGGAAGGCTTTGCCCAAGATCAAGGTGGACGTTTCGGTCGCTTCTGCGTAAGTGTTTTGCTTCCCCTCTATTCCTTCTATGCTTCAGTCGACTCATCTGCTTTCTTGACCAAGTGAGATTTTGGAACTGTTAGCGTGGCTACCTCTGGGACGTCTATGGATGTTGACAAGGAGCAAGACGACGAAGAGACTGCAGATGCGTCCACTTCACGGGCAGGTACAACTCCATAGCCTTGCCCTCACTTTACCACTTGTTGTGTTGTCGACTGAACTCTTACGGTCGAGTGTTTTGCAACGCCACCAAATGTTATTGAACTTCCAGACAAAGACGACCATGAAGAGGTGCCTCAGAAGAACACAGGAAGAAAAGGCAGGACTTCGAGCAGGAGGGTTCCCGCCAGCAAAGTGTCTCGGTCGGCTCCAGCACCAGAACCAGTCATCCAATAATTCGGGGACCTAGTTCAGGCTTCTGTTACATTTGTCGATCCTCTGTCGACTGATCGTCCTTCAATGTCGACTGCTCAAGTCCCTGCTCCGTCTGTGCGACTCCATGCTTTAGATCCCCTGGCTGCCTCGTCTGTTCCACCAACTCTGCTCTTTGTTACCCACCATGTCCCAGAGGACTGAGTAAGCACTGCCAAGGAAGCTATACGCCAGGCAGGCCTTATGATGGAGCAAATGAAGGTGGTGCACGAGGACAGCAAGGCTGCCTATGATGCCAGCTTTGCCCTTCAAACCAATGTCCAGGTGAGTTGATTTCCGACTAACCTTAGCTTGATCTTTGCCCTATTAGGATATGGTACTTGAATACTGTTGCTTTATTATTCGTAAGATGTCCATGGATGAACATTTTCAAACCTTATGTGCATCTTTCATGAGCTTGCGTCTGTACACCCACTAGGTGTCTTCTTTCGCTTTGTAGTTTTTTCAGTTGAATCACCCAATCTTTACCAAGTGAACTCTTGAACCAGTGGGGGCACGCCGAGTACACCCACTGGGTGTAGTCCCCGAGACCGCCGTCGAATGTTTGATTCAGCGGGGGTCTTAGAACTTGTTGATTTGTAGTATATGCACTCGACTTTGGACAGATCTCGTCGAGTGAACTCCAAGCCAGTGGGGGCACGCTAAGTGCACCCACTGGGTGTAGTCCTCGAGACCGCGGTCGATTGCGGGCAGTCGGCGGTGGTCTGAGTGCAAATGTCGTTGTCGTTTTACTCCTTCCACTTGGACAGGACGGACCATGTCGAGTGGGAAGTAGAACCAGTGGGGGCACGCCAAGTGCACCCACTGGGTGTAGTCCCCGAGACTACTATTGAATGTTTGATTCGGTAGTAGTCTTAGAACTCTTTATTTTGTAATAACTTGAACTTGTATCTTATCGCTCGGAAGCAATCGATCTTTGCTTCTGACGACTAACGTGTCTTATCTGTTGACTGCAGAAATCTTGTGAGTTCGGGGCCCAGTTCGTTGAATTGGAAGAAACAAATTCAGCTCAACCTCGATCTAGATCTGGCCAAGGAAAATTTGAAGAAGGCCCAAGATGAAGCAACCATCATGGGAGGTAACAATGTTGTCGGCTGTTAGCCTTGCCATCATTTCCTTTCAACCTTTAAACCGAGTGACACCACTTGAATAGATGTGCGTAGTGAAAATCGCCAACTCCAAGCTTGTCCGAGGAATGTTATTTCTTTAGACAAAATGAAGCAGGCTCTGGAGCAGAAGGACCTTGACCTCGCAGCAGCACAGAAGACGGCGCAGGAGAAAACTGAACTTGCTGACAAGAAGCTGGCTTCAGTATACAAGTTAGAAGAAGAAAACGCCAAGCTAAAGACTATCGTAGATGATGCGAACAAAGAGGTCGTGCAGCTGAAGAAGGACAAGGTGGCCTTGACCGACTGTCAGGACCCCGACTCAATGCCACATCGATCTAGCATGTAACACCTCATATCACTTTGCGGCCTCACGCATGGTATTCCCACGGGTGTCGCCTTACCTTAGCCCGGGACCGTTTGCGCCTTTTGGCACACGTATATGACAGTGTCGCTAGCATCCATATGATAAGGAGCCCGGGCTGACATGGCTAGTCGTAAACCCAAAGTGGCACAGACTTACAGGGACAGGCATCCATGACCCAGCATCGAACGTGTCGGTCATCAGCGAGTGAATCCAGGCTGTAGCACTGGGCTAGCAGGACTCCGGTGAACCGGGCTGTAGCAGGCTAACAGGACTCCGGTATTCATCGCGTGACATTTCCCCGAAGGGACAGACACAGGAACGAAGAAGGACACATGCCGGCCAGCCTAAGTGTTCCGGAGCAGTAGCAAGCTACCATGGCTCGGTGGAAACACTAGGAGACATTTCCCGGTAAGAGAGGCTACTAAAGATAAACAACTAGATAGTCAGATCCCACACATACCAAGCATAGCAATAACATACACACAATATGCTCGATATGTGCAAATACAACATGGCATCACAACATGACTCTACAACTCAAGTATTTATTCAATAGGCTCCGAGGAGCGAGATATTACAAACAGGGGTCTCACGACCCAACATTCAGAGCATACAAATCAAAGCACAAGCGGAAGCTATCATGTCTGAGTACAGACATCTATAAATGAAAAAGGCTGAGAAGCCTGACTATCTACCAGATCCTGCCGAGGGCACAAGATCGTAGCTGAGGTAACAAGCTAAACGCCGAAGACCACGCGGAATTACTAGTGAGACTGAAGTCTCTCTGCAAAAACATAAAATAGGCAAACGTGAGTACAAATGTACCCAGCAAGATTTACATCAGAACTATCTACATATGCATCATTATCAACAAAGGGATGGTGGGGTTTAACTGCAACAAGCCAGCTTTGACTCGGTGGCTAACCTGAACTACGACTGCAAGTAACTCTTTTGAGGTGGCGCACACGAGTCCACATATTCACCAACCAATACACCACTATGGAACAGCTCCCGTCTCCCTACGAGAACGCCATCCATAGCACTCACGCTTATCTTGCGTATTTTAGAGTATCCACTTTCACTTGTCTATGAACTGATATAAGCAACCCAGAAGTCCTTTTCCGTGGACACGGCTATTCGAATAGATCATATTAACCCTGCAGGGGTGTACTTCTTCACACACGCTCTCACCACTTACCGCCGTTTACACGACATGTACTCGGCAACCTTCAAGCGGAAGCCCAATGTGGGTGTCGGCCACGGCCTGCCTAAACACTCGAGTCTCTAGTCCAGGTTTATCGCCTATTCGGGTTCCATCCATGAGGAGATCCGGCCGGAGTTTCGCTCACAGCCCCAAACGATGTGAACAGGGTTCCCGAGACACCAAACGGGCGCCCGGTACACCGTGCCACGTGCCTACCGCATCACAGCCCACCCCTCCGGTCAGCGCTGCCCACGGCCTCCAGCATACTACAAACACCAGAAACTACTTGCAACTCCTGGACAGAGGACAAGGGTGATCAAGAAGCCGAGAGGGTCCATTGGTTTCGGGCCCAATGCGTGGTAGTAGCTGAATCATGGATCACAAACACAGAACTCAGTTCCAGAGGACGGCTGCAATGAGACAACCCACCATGTACTCATACATGGCCTCTCACCGCTACCTTTACCAAATCGTATTCACACACTTAGCTCACACACAGTAGGACAGGTTCACACGCCTCTGATTCATCCCCGATGAATCAGACCCGACTCAACTCTAAGCAGTAGCAGGCATGACAAACAAACATAAATGAGTAGGCACATCAGGGCTCAAACAACTCCTACACATGCTAGTGGGTTTCATCTATTTACTATGGAATGACAGGTCATGCAGAGGATAAAGGGGTTCAGCTACCACAACAAGTAACAGATGAATCGTTGTTGCCCTAATGCATTAAAAGAGAGCAGGAGCGAGAGAGTAGGATTGTATCGGAATGAACAAGGGGTTTTTGCTTGCCTGGCACTTCTGAAGATAATATAGTTCTTCATCGGTGTCATCGAATTCATCGTCGGTATGTCGTCTACTGAGAGGGAACAAACACCGGCAAACAAGGAAGAACACAATTAATGCAATGCACATTCACATGAATGACATGTCATGTTAAGGTACTGAATTCACCTAATTCAATATCTAGCCAAGTTGATTGAAGTGGAACTCGAACAAGAACAAATTCCAACTCCAAATGTTATTTCATAATTTGCCCTAATCATCATTTGTCATATTCAGTGAGGTTAACTTCTTCAAACATGCATGATCATGGCATAAACAGATTCTTCATATTTTTCTGATCATTTTTCATATATAACTTATTTCCATTGGAGTTACGGTTGAATTTCTATGATTTATTGAAGTTTAGGGCATTTTCTGAATTTCTTGAATTAATTTAAATCCAGAAAACCTATTACTGCGTTAGCATGACTTCACGGTGACGTCAGCAAGTCAACGGGCGTTGTCCAGGTCAAATCTGACCTGTGGGACCCATATGTCAGTGTACTTAGTTTAACTAAATTTAATTAGTACTAATCCTAATTAACTAGCAGGGCTGGGCCCCACCTGTCATTGACCCAAGGGGTCAAACTGGGCCCACCCGTGGTCAACTGAGTCAGCGGGGTCAATCCCGCCGGCGACTCGACGCCGGCGAGGCCCGAGACAGTGGCGCGGCTCAGATTTGAGCTTCAGGCGGTGGTTTTGGACGCGGTTTGCGGCTACGGAAAGCTAGGAGTCTTGCGCATCCAACGGAGGCAACAACTCGCGACGGAGTGGGCTAAATCGACGACGGCGGCAGCTTTTGCGGCGGCCGGAGTTTGGCGGGGAGGGGAGAAGGGGCTACGGTGCACTAGAGGAGGAGCGGGTGGTGGCTACGAGCTCCTGGTGCTGCGCTGAGCACGACGGTGGGCTCGGGAGCGAGCTGCGGTGGCTGTGGCCACAGCCACGCCATGGCCGGCGGTGAGAAACTCTCGGCCGCGGTGGGAGATGGGGCTAGGGGGCAAGAACGGAGGGGGCGAGCACAGGAGAAGCAGCAGGGGCTCACAGCGGATCCATTCGAGGCGGAGACGAGGCCGGGGGAGCGTCGGAGGCAGCACAGGGTCGCCGGAGATCCGGGCGGCCGAAGGTAGAAGACGACGATGGTGGCGACGTTGCAGGGCTTCCGGAGGGCCGTGGATCGGTGGGGAGGAAGAGGG
>NC_057794.1:455619998-455620736 GCF_018294505.1 Triticum aestivum
TGGATGCATAGATTAGTATGTCGAGCGAGATCAACATTTCTTCCAGATAACCCATGCAGAGAGGTAGGACTGGCAGAGTCACGATTTATGAATGGAGATCTCCTCAAGAGTACTCTAATTGTGATCTTTTGATCCAATAAACATCTGCCATAAGCGGTTCATAGTATTTGGAAGAAGGAAATACCACGGACCTCGAGGACTATCGCAAAGTTACTAATATCCTGAAGGAACTAGCAAACACTATCAACATGAAGTAAGTAGAGTGAATCTCGGGTTCAAAACCCAGAAATAGAATGCCTACTAACTAATAACATCACGGGATGCTTTCAAAAATAATGGCCAGAATCATCACACTGGGGATACAAAAGCATTGCTAAATTGCTAGGTGACTTCCTAAACACCTAAGGTCATAATAATAGCTCCAACATCTACGCTGAGGTAACAAAGTACCTCAACCTACCGATTAGTGTGCTTATTCCGACCAAAAGGGACATCGGAGACGGAAGGAAAGGATTTGCAAATGCATCAGACTGTTTAGAGATCTGGGATGACTCGGACAGCATAACGGCTGTAAATGCTCAAAAAGATTTGAGACAATCACAAAATGGTGGCATAACCACTCAACATCACAGTATCAAGGTTCCGAGATCAACAGTAATCATACAGAAGTAGTAGGAACTAAAACGAGGCTTAAGTCCAACAATCTTATAAGTCTACAGATTAGCAACACGTGATCCT
>NC_057794.1:455621770-455622582 GCF_018294505.1 Triticum aestivum
TAGATTATTACCTTAAGTGGCAAAAAGAATTACTTTTGATTCAGAGATCATTGAAACTCTTCATACCAGCCTAAGGCAATTCACAACGATCGTTTGGAGGGGGTCGGTAGAATGGCATACTCGGACTTGGATGATGTGGATTACCTTGTTGAAGACAACGCAATGGATGATTTTTGCTTATCACCGGAAATGGAAGGGACCCATGGTAGAATGGCACATTGGCGGTGCAAGCTGGGAACAAAATGCAAATGCTGGGAATGATTCTAGTAACTGGGGAGAGGCTCAACAATAGAGAGTTATTCCACTATTGGAATGGTTATAGCATTGCCGAGGAAACTGAGAGCACTCCAGTTAGTGTCGATGATAACACCTAGCGCTTGTGCGTGCTCTCAAGAACTTGAGCATTTCCATATTCATCAGGGTTTTACCAATATCCGTGTCAAGGATCCTGGCAACACAACATACTACCATGATGGCTAATGATGGATGATGTAGACGCAAAGGAAGATAACACCTTCTCAGATTACACCTTAGCGAAGCCAAGGAACAAAATCTGGATGATCGACCGAGAGACATTTAGCACTCTGCTTCTAATGTTCTCCTTGATGTGCTAGTGTAACCCATTCATAGAAATGGTCTGGTATCTAGAACATCAAGTAAAGGTCGGACTTCGGAAAGACAAAAAATCATAAGGCACAACTAGGGAGTAAATCCTACGAAGTCCTTATGGGAAGGTGGCCAACTTCCTCAAATAAGATACTATAATAATAGGTCTACCGGATGGGTGTGTTGGCCACGACATCCACCTTACC
>NC_057794.1:455622761-455631259 GCF_018294505.1 Triticum aestivum
GTTATCGAGAGACCAATATATAGTTCTTGGGAAATGTTCCAACCATCACATCTGCTTGAGATTCAGATCTGGTTGGTGTCAGGATATTCCAGACTCATCGAGTCTAGGAAGAAAAACGAAAGTTTGCAACACAAATCGACGAGATGACGTTGCGAGATTCTCGGGAAATGAACTACGATAGTAAGCTCCAAAACATGAGCTGGTTCTGCTACAAACATGTGAACATGTTGTCCCAGACAAGCATGACCACAAAGTAGTCTTATAATAAAACACTACCGAGTTCAGGAGGGGGAACCATCAACGAGGGTATCGAAATCCCTACATAAGTCCGGATTAGCTCTTATGAAGGAACTCCTTCTCCTTGAACAAATCAATCAGTGGCTTGGTGTGCTCGAGACACCTATGGAATGGAGGTTGCAAGTCTCCGAACCACAGAATACTTCGCACGTATGCATGACTGATTTGGGATGATTCCAGAGGAAGCAAAACTAACTTTCTCAAATTCACGACGGCAACTTTCACCAAATGCACGTGTATAAGAGGAAGTCACTCCTTACAACCGACATGCTTCATGAGCTAGCATGAAGAAATGCTTTCAAAAGTTTCCAACACTAGCTTAATGTTCAACAAAATCATGGAGGAGACAATGATGTTGTCGATGGGCTCAATAGCAATTCATCTGGGTTTCCTTATCACTGGACTTCCACCATCATGCGAACACGGTGATAGCATTGGTCAGACCCAAAAGATATAATGGTGTATGCTCGAGGGATCAACCACGAGTAAGACAACATTACGAGCATCATTGGTACTGATTTGACTTGACGATGGCCCACACTCAAATCAAAGGATTGATAAGACAATAGGTCCAACAACTGATCACAGGGACCAATCGATGAAGATATCATCTTTCTTCAACACACACTACACAAGAATATCCCTTTGGAATGAACTAAGTCAGACAAGCTTTTATCTTCCAACTCTCCAAGTTGTTGTCTAGCTTAACCAACTAGCTCAGGGATATCTAACACCGATTCTTGGAGAGAAGGTGGTTCATAAGAAACCAACTTGATCACGAGCTCAACATAACGGTCAGGTGACGACCTGGTGATACTTCCGAGAAGACATTCAAAAAATCACGAACCACCGGTATGTTACTAAGCTCGAGAACAATCTCGCTTTTGAGGGCAAGACGATATGATCAAATGAGTGAGGACTTGACAAGATCCTAACTCATCAATTGAAGGGTGCACCGAAATAAGGACTAGGTAGCACGATCAGTCTTAGAAGGATGATTCAAAAACCAACATGCTAAGAATGAAATTATTATCCTTTAACTACCAAGCAACGAGGTTGCTGGGAGTATTGATTTCACACATCACAATTCATTTATCGGTATTCCGGTTGCATCAACACGAGGGCCGAGGAATGACTAATGATGGTGAGAAGTATCACTACGTCAAAATTCATGAGAGTTGGTGCAGTTCTCATGACAATTCTGACATAAAGGGGGTAATACTCCAAGGTAGAACAGAACCAAAAGCTGGATTGGCATTTGATCTGCGGAATACAACTACTTTGACCCAATCCTAGATATGGATGAGGTACTGGAGTTTGTTTCTCCAAGTCATTCAGGACAGAATGGCTTGACGGACCACAAGGGTAATAGGCATCGATAAACGAATGCATGCATACCCTTGACTATCAATTGATAGACGAAGGTCAGTAGACAACTAAAGAGGGACAACTCAAAGGAACATATAATTTTCTGAGTTGTGGATGCATAGATTAGTATGTCGAGCGAGATCAACATTTCTTCCAGATAACCCATGCAGAGAGGTAGGACTGGCAGAGTCACGATTTATGAATGGAGATCTCCTCAAGAGTACTCTAATTGTGATCTTTTGATCCAATAAACATCTGCCATAAGCGGTTCATAGTATTTGGAAGAAGGAAATACCACGGACCTCGAGGACTATCGCAAAGTTACTAATATCCTGAAGGAACTAGCAAACACTATCAACATGAAGTAAGTAGAGTGAATCTCGGGTTCAAAACCCAGAAATAGAATGCCTACTAACTAATAACATCACGGGATGCTTTCAAAAATAATGGCCAGAATCATCACACTGGGGATACAAAAGCATTGCTAAATTGCTAGGTGACTTCCTAAACACCTAAGGTCATAATAATAGCTCCAACATCTACGCTGAGGTAACAAAGTACCTCAACCTACCGATTAGTGTGCTTATTCCGACCAAAAGGGACATCGGAGACGGAAGGAAAGGATTTGCAAATGCATCAGACTGTTTAGAGATCTGGGATGACTCGGACAGCATAACGGCTGTAAATGCTCAAAAAGATTTGAGACAATCACAAAATGGTGGCATAACCACTCAACATCACAGTATCAAGGTTCCGAGATCAACAGTAATCATACAGAAGTAGTAGGAACTAAAACGAGGCTTAAGTCCAACAATCTTATAAGTCTACAGATTAGCAACACGTGATCCTAATAGAAAGAAGAGATAGCCTAGTTCTTAATCCCCGTAGAAGAGAAGATGATGACTCAGATCAGAAGGCCATGAGGTATAAGGAGTAAAAAGAGCCTTACGTTCCATCCCACAATCAATTCCCTTATATAACTAAGAATTTCTAGACTCAACTTCGACCAGTTTGGCTTGGTAATCCTACAGGCAGTCAAGCTCTGATACCAACGCTGTCAGGACCCCGACTCAATGCCACATCGATCTAGCATGTAACACCTCATATCACTTTGCGGCCTCACACACGGTATTCCCACGGGTGTCGCCTTACCTTAGCCCGGGACCGTTTGCACCTTTTGGCACACGTATATGACAGTGTCGCTAGCATCCATATGATAAGGAGCCCGAGCTGACATGTCTAGTCGTAAACCCAAAGTGGCACAGACTTACAGGGACATGCATCCATGACCCAGCATCGAACGTGTCGGTCATCAGCGAGTGAATCCAGGCTGTAGCACTGGGCTAGCAGGACTCCGGTGAACCGGGCTGTAGCAGGCTAACAGGACTCCGGTATTCATCGCGTGACATTTCCCCGAAGGGACAGACACAGGAACGAAGAAGGACACATGCCGGCCAGCCTAAGTGTTTCGGAGGAGTAGCAAGCTACCATGGCTCGGTGAAAACACTAGGAGACATTTCCCGGTAAGAGAGGCTACTAAAGATAAACAACTAGATAGTCAGATCCCACACATACCAAGCATAGCAATAACATACACACAATATGCTCGATATGTGCAAATACAACATGGCATCACAACATGACTCTACAACTCAAGTATTTATTCAATAGGATCCGAGGAGCGAGATATTACAAACAGGGGTCTCACGACCCAACATTCAGAGCATACAAATCAAAGCACAAGCGGAAGCTATCATGTCTGAGTACAGACATCTATAAATGAAAAAGGCTGAGAAGCCTGACTATCTACCAGATCCTGCCGAGGGCACAAGATCGTAGCTGAGGTAACAAGCTAAACGTCGAAGACCACGCGGAATTACTAGTGAGACTGAAGTCTCTCTGCAAAAACATAAAATAGGCAAACGTGAGTACAAATGTACCCAGCAAGATTTACATCAGAACTATCTACATATGCATCATTATCAACAAAGGGATGGTGGGGTTTAACTGCAGCAAGCCAGCTTTGACTCGGTGGCTAACCTGAACTACGACTGCAAGTAACTCTTTTGAGGTGGCGCACACGAGTCCACATATTCACCAACCAATACACCACTATGGAACAGCTCCCGTCTCCCTACGAGAACGCCATCCATAGCACTCACGCTTATCTTGCGTATTTTAGAGTATCCACTTTCACTTGTCTATGAACTGATATAAGCAACCCAGAAGTCCTTTTCCGCGGACACGGCTATTCGAATAGATCATATTAACCCTGCAGGGGTGTACTTCTTCACACACGCTCTCACCACTTACCGCCGTTTACACGACATGTACTCGGCAACCTTCAAGCGGAAGCCCAACGTGGGTGTCGGCCACGGCCTGCCTAAACACTCGAGTCTCTAGTCCAGGTTTATCGCCTATTTGGGTTCCATCCATGAGGAGATCCGGCCGGAGTTTCGCTCACAGCCCCAAATGATGTGAACAGGGTTCCCGAGACACCAAACGGGCGCCCGGTACACCGTGCCACGTGCCTACCGCATCACAGCCCACCCCTCCGGTCAGCGCTGCCCACGGCCTCCAGCATACTACAAACACCAGAAACTACTTGCAACTCCTGGACAGAGGACAAGGGTGATCAAGAAGCCAAGAGGGTCCATTGGTTTCGGGCCCAATGCGTGGTAGTAGCTGAATCATGGATCACAAACACAGAACTCAGTTCCTGAGGACGGCTGCAATGAGACAACCCACCATGTACTCCTACATGGCCTCTCACCGCTACCTTTACCAAATCGTATTCACACACTTAGCTCACACACAGTAGGACAGGTTCACACGCCTCTGATTCATCCCCGATGAATCATACCCGACTCAACTCTAAGCAGTAGCAGGCATGACAAACAAACATAAATGAGTAGGCACATCAGGGCTCAAACAACTCCTACTCATGCTAGTGGGTTTCATCTATTTACTGTGGAATGACAGGTCATGCAGAGGATAAAGGGGTTCAGCTACCGCAGCAAGTAACAGATGAATCGTTGTTGCCCTAATGCATTAAAAGAGAGCAGGAGCGAGAGAGTAGGATTGTATCGGAATGAACAAGGGGTTTTGCTTGCCTGGCACTTCTGAAGATAATATAGTTCTTCATCGGTGTCATCGAATTCATCGTCGGTATGTTGTCTACTGAGAGGGAACAAACACCGGCAAACAAGGAAGAACACAATTAATGCAATGCACATTCACATGAATGACATGTCATGTTAAGGTACTGAATTCACCTAATGCAATATCTAGCCAAGTTAATTGAAGTGGAACTCGAACAAGAACAAATTCCAACTCCAAATGTTATTTCATAATTTGCCCTAATCATCATTTGTCATATTCAGTGAGGTTAACTTGTTCAAACATGCATGATCATGGCATAAACAGATTCTTCATTATTTTCTGATCATTTTTCATGTATAACTTATTTCCATTGGAGTTACGGTTGAATTTCTATGATTTATTGAAGTTTAGGGCATTTTCTGAATTTCTTGAATTAATTTAAATCCAGAAAACCTATTACTGCGTCAGCATGACTTCACGGTGACGTCAGCAAGTCAACGGGCGTTGTCCAGGTCAAATCTGACCTGTGGGACCCATATGTCAATGTACTTAGTTTAACTAAATTTAATTAGTACTAATCCTAATTAACTAGCAGGGCTGGGCCCCACCTGTCATTGACCCAAGGGGTCAAACTGGGCCCACCCGTGGTCAACTGAGTCAGCGGGGTCAATCCCGCCGGCGACTCGACGCCGGCGAGGCCCGAGACGGTGGCGCGGCTCGGATTTGAGCTTCAGGCGGTGGTTTTGGACGCGATTTGCGGCTACGGAAAGCTAGGAGTCTTGCGCATCCAACGGAAGCAACAACTCGCGACGGAGTGGGCTAAATCAACGACGGCGGCAGCTTTTGCGGTGGCCGGAGTTCGGTGGGGAGGGGAGAAGGGGCTACCGTGCACTAGAGGAGGAGCGGGTGGTGGCTACGAGCTCCTGGTGCTGCGCTGAGCACGACGGTGGGCTCGGGAGCGAGCTGCGGTGGCTGTGGCCACGGCCACGCCATGGCCGGCAGCGAGAAACTCTCGGCCGCGGTGGGAGATGGGGCTAAGGGGCGAGAACGGAGGGGGCGAGCATAGGAGAAGCAGCAGGGGCTCACAGCGGATCCATTCGAGGCGGAGACGAGGCCGGTGGAGCGTTGGAGGCAGCATAGGGTTGCCGGAGGGCCGTGGATCGGTGGGGAGGAAGAGGGGGTCGAGACGGAGCTTCTGAGCTCAGCGGAAGGGCGAGGGGTGGCCGGTGGCTATGGATGCGACGGCGGCAGCGGCTCTCGGTCATGGGGGGGAAGCAGAGGAGCGAGGGGGAGGGAGGTCCAGAGAGCGAGGGAGAAGTGAGAGGGGGTCGGGGAGGCGCTTGGCGTCACCGGGGCGTCGAGGAGGAGCCAGGCAGGCTGGGAGGGAGGAGGTGGCCGGGGCGCGTGGCCGCGCGCGCCACCGAGCAGCTTCGGGGCGAGGGGGAGGAAGACGACAGGGGGAGAAGCGGCGGTGGGCTGGGCCGCTGGAGGAGCTGGGCCAGGTGGGCTGAGAGGTGAGCGCCAGGTAAGTTTTCTCTCCTCTCTGCTTTTATTTCTATTTAATTCTGTTTTCTATTTAATTGCCACTGAATTCAAATTCAAACAAATTTGAAAACAGTGCCAAAACTCCCCTGGATAATTTTATGTTACTTAAGGTCTACTCCTCATAAACATAAAATATCTCAGGGCATTTGAAAATATATTCATTATATATTATGAATATAACTCCAAATTCAAATAAAATATTGATTTAAAATCAGAACCCAAATAATTCCTTAGAAATGTCCCAAAATTTTGGTTTGATTTATAACTCTTGCCAAAATTGTCAGAGCTATTTCTAGGGCATTTTGGATTTACTGATTGCAATTTTAGGGTTTCTTGCCCCTTTATTAAAATGATTTCCGAGGCTTTCAATTTCCTCATTTCAACTTTCAGAATATAGACATGATGCACACATGAAGCTAGCCTAGAGCATTACCAGAAGCTAGGGATGTGACACCGACAGAGTCAAAAATCTCACTCGGAGGAGGGACGAACTGGAGACTTATCTGGGAGGTCTCTCCAAAAAGATGTTCCTCATGCTCAAAGGTACTTTCCCTTATCCGACTGTTTTGCAACCGCTTACTCGTCGTATGATGGTCGACCCATTATTTTTCCTGTGCGTGCAGAATTCTGTCAAAGTTTCGAGGAAGAGACTGGGCGGATTGAGACGAGTCTGGACCCCATCAACTCCCCTTTCAAGGACGAGGCTGCGATGAACGTACTACAACTGGAATCCCGTCTCGCTAGTGTTGTGAACTACCTTTCCCAACTGAAAGTGGCGGTGTCGCAGATCGACACAGAGCTCTGGCCAGGTGTAACGTTCCAAAATGACCTCGAGTCTATGATGATTCGACTCAATGAAATCCCTGGTTGAGTGCAGGCGTGGAAGAAGTTCTATGCTCGCTGCGGTGCTGACGTGGCTCTATCTCTCGCCCGTGTTCATTGCAAAGAAGTTAGAGAAGAGAAGCTGGCGGCTCTCAAGGTCGCCAACACCAAGAAGCTTCAATTCCAGTCCTTTATGGAGACCTTCATCGAGGCTGCTACTCGCATCACAGATGGAATCGACCTGGACAAGTTCGTCGAGCCAGCTAGCCCTTCTCCTGCCGAATGAAAAACTTGATGTCTTGATTTAATTTGCCGCGGGATGCTGAGTGATTTTGTAATCGTTAAAACTCTTTCGAGCTTGACGCTCGAGCACTTCTACCGGTGGTTCTGAACTTCCATGGATTTTATCCGAACTTGGTTTTTTCCTTCTGAATGCAGTTGCTTTGTCTTCACCACCTTTGAGTTTCTTGACTTCGAGTGAATTGAGAATAACAACTGAAACTCCGAGTGGATGGATCGCTCCCCACTCGGAGTTGACATTGTACTTGTGACGCAGCTCCGAGAGTAGCCAGTAATTGTATTTGTGGCGCAGCTCCGAGTGCAACCAGATGTTGTACTTGTGGCATAGCTCCGAGTGCAACCAGACATTGTACTTGTGGCATAGCTCCGAGTGCAACCTGGCGTTGTACTTGTGGCGTAGCTCCGAGTGCAACCAGAAGTTGTACTTGTGGTGTAGCTCCGAGTGCAACCAGACGTTGTACTTGTGGCGTATCTCAGAGTGCAACCAGACGTTGTACTTGTGGCCTAGCTCCAAGTGCAACCAGACGTTGTACTTGTGGCGTAGCTCCGAGTGTAACCCGACATTGTACTTGTGGCGTAGCTCCGAGAGCAGCCATCCATTGTATTTGTGACTTAGGCGAATGCGGGATCGCGGCTAAGCCCCCGAGTGGGGAGGGTTTCTCTCCAATAAGAGTAGTTTTGTAACTTAGGCGAGTATGGGGTCGCAGCTAAGCCCTCGAGTGGGAGGATTGCTCCCCACTCAGAGTAGTTTTGCAACTTAGCCGAGTATGGGGTCGCAGCTAAGCCCCCGAGTGGGAGGATTGCTCTCCACTCGGAGTATTTTTGTAACTTAGGCGAGTATGGGGTCGCAGCTAAGCCCCCGAGTGGGAGGATTGCTCCCCACTCGGAGTAGTTTTGTAAATTAGGTGAGTACGGGGTCATAGCTAAATCCCCGAGTGGGAGGATTGCTCCCAACTCAGAGTAGTTTTGTAACTTAGGCGAGTACGGGGTCGCAGCTAAGTCCTCGAGTGGGAGGATTGCTCTCCACTCGGGGTATTTTTTGAAACTTAGGCGAATCGGGTTCG
>NC_057794.1:455631690-455667393 GCF_018294505.1 Triticum aestivum
CAAGTACGGGGTCGCAGCTAAGTCCCCGAGTGGGAGGATTGCTCCCCACTCGGAGTAGTTTTGTAACTTAGGCAAGTATGGGGTCGTAGCTAAGCCCCCGAGTGGGAGGATTGCTCTCCACTCAGAGTAGTTTTGTAACTTAGGCGAGTACGGGGTCGCAGCTAAGCCCCCAAGTGGGAGGATTGCTCTCCACTCAGAGTAGTTTTGAAACTTAAGCGAATCGGGTTCGCAGCTAAGCCCCCAAATGGGAGGATTACTCTCCACTCGGAGTATTTTTTGAAACTTAGGCGAATCGGGTTCGCAGCTAAGCTCCCGAGTGAGAGGGTTGCTCTTCACTCGGGATGTTTTTGAAACTTAGGCGAATCGGGTTTGCAGCTAAGCCACCCATTGGGGGATTTGGACACATATGCTTAAAGGGTAATAATCATTAAGATACTACAAAATCCTTGTCTTTGATAAGCAAACTGAAGGATTCTTATTACAACTCCTCGATCTGAGTGCTTAGGTATAAAAACGGCGGAGTAGCTCCGCGTTCCACGAGCATGACTCGTCTTCTTTCTTGGCTACGTTGTAGAGGTGATACGCCCTGTTGTGGAGTACCTTGGTGATGATGAAGGGGCCTTCCCAAGCCGGAGCGAGCTTGTGAGGTCGTTTTTGGTGCACTCGGAGCACAAGGTCTCCTTCTTGGAATGCTCGACCTCTGACATTTCGGGCATGGAATCGACACATGTCTTGTTGATAGGTGGTCGATCGGATCAGAGCCGTCTCTCATTCTTCCTCCAAGATATCAACCGCATCTTGGCGTGCCTGTTCTGCTTCAGCTTCTGAGAAGAGTTCCGCTCGGGGCGGAGTTGTTCTCAGTCCCCATAGGCCGGATGGTAATTCAGTCACCCAGGCTCCAGCAGCATGCTTGAGATCGCACATCAGTCGGGGTTTTAGCCCTTGAAGGATCAAACCATTCACCCTTTCCGCCCGCCCATTCGACTCCGGGTGCGCAATAGATGTGTAATCAACCCGAGTGCCTTGGGAAGCGCAAAATGCTCTGAACTCATCAGAATCAAAGTTGGAGCCGTTATCTGTGATAATACTGTGAGGGACTCCATATCTGAATATCAGCTCTCTGATGAAACTGATGGCAGTGCTTGAATCAAGATTCTTGATAGGCTTAGCTTCAATCCATTTGGTGAATTTGTCGACTGCCACAAGCAAATGAGTGAAACCACTTCTGCCGGTCTTGAAAGGTCCAACCATGTCCAACCCCCAAACTGCAAACGGCCAGAGGAGTGGAATAGTCTTCAAGGAAGATGCAGGCTTGTGAGACGTGTTTGAGTGGAACTGGCAGCCTTCGCACTTCTCGACTATATCTTTCGCCATCTCATTTGCACGCGGCTAGTAGAATCCTGCTCGGTATGCTTTGGCCACTATGGTCCGAGAGGATGCATGGTGACCACAGGTCCCCAAGTGAATTTCATTTAGGATCATTCGACCTTCTTCTGGAGAAATGCAACGCTGAGCAACTCCGGTAACACTCTCTCTGTAAAGCTGCCCACTGATCACTGTGAAGGCTTTGGACCGATGAACGATCTGGTGGGCCTCATCTTCGTCTTCAAGGAGCTCCTGCCTGACCAAATATGCGATATATGGCACCGTCCAGTCGGGGGTGATCACTAAAATCTCCATGATCAGGTCTACTATAACTAGAACTTCAATCTCAGTCGAATTGGTTGACCTTATCGGTTGAAGGGGCTCCTCCATAAAGGGATCTTCTTGAACATATGGGGTATGGAGATGCTCCAAGAACACATTACTGGGGATAGGTTTCCGAGTGGAACCTATCTTCGCCAGATCATCAACAGCTTGATTCTTGATTCGAGGTATGTGGTGGAGCTCTAACCCCTCAAACTTCTTCTCCTATTTTCTTACTGCGTTGCAATAACCAGTCATAGCTGGGCTCCTAATATCCCATTCCTTCATCACTTGATTGACCACCAAGTCTGAGTCGTCGTAGACCATCAGGCGACGGACGCCGAGTGAGATAGCCATACACAACCCATACAAGAGTGCCTCATACTCGGCTTCCTTGTTTGAAGAATCAAAGTGAATCTGGAGGACATAGCTGAGCTTATCGCCCCTTGGGGGTACCAGGACCACACCAGCACCAGAACCATTCAACATCTTGGATCCATCAAAAAACATACTCCAATGCTCCGAGTGAATCCCAGTCGGTTGCTACTGTTCAATCCACTCGGCGAGGAAATCTGCTATTGCTTGAGACTTGATTGCCTTCTTTGCCTCGAACTTGATATCCAAAGGAAGGAGTTCAATCACCCACTTGCCACTCGACCATTTGCATCCCGATTGTTCAGAATTTCTGATAATGGAGCATCATTGACGACTGAAACTGAGTGGTCTGAGAAATAGTGTGCAACTTTCTTCGAGGTCCAGTAAATTCCATAGACAAGCTTTTGATAATGCGGATATGTCTGCTTGGACGGAGTCAAGACTTTAGAAATATAGTACACTGGGCATTGAACCTTGTAGGCTTTGCCTTCTTTTTCCCGTTTGACTGTAAGCATCGTTGATACATCCATTTTGCATCATGCTTTTATATCGATATTTATTGCATTATGGGTTGTTATTTCACATTATGTCACAATACTTATGGCTATTCTCTCTTATTTTATAAGGTTTACATAAGGAGGGAGAATGCCGGCAGCTGGAATTCTGGGCTGGAAAAGGATCAAATATTAGAGACCTATTCCGCACAACTCCAAAAGTCCTGAAACTCCATGGAATACCTTATAATAAATAATGAAAAATCCTCGCCAAAGATGAAGACCAGGGGGCCCACACCCTGTCCACGAGGGTGGGGGCGCCCCCCCAGGGTGCGCCCCCTACCTCATGGGCCCCCTGGTGGCTCTCCGATGACCATCTTCTGCTATATGAAGTCTTTCGTCGAGAAAAAAACTAGAAGCAACCTTTCGGGACGAAACTCCGCCGCCATGAGGCGGAACCTTGGCGGAACCAATCTAGGGCTCCGGCAGAGCTGTTCTGCCGTGGAAACTTCTCTCTCGGAGGGGGAAACCATCGCCATCATCATCATCACCAACGCTCCTCTCATCGGGAGAGGGCAATCTCCATCAACATCTTCATCAGCACCATCTCATCTCAAAACCCTAGTTCATCTCTTGTATCCAATTCTTGTCTCCAAGTCCGGGATTGGTGCTAGTAGGTTGCTAGTAGTGTTAATTACTCCTTGTAGTTGATGCTAGTTGGTTTAATTGGTGAAAGATCATATGTTCAGATCCTTTATGCATATTATTACCCCTCTGATTATGAACATGAATATGCTTTGTGAGTAGTTATGTTTGTTCCTGAGGACAAGGGAAAAGTCTTGCTATTAGTAGTCATGTGAATTTGGTATTCGTTTGATATATTGATGAGATGTATGTTGTCTAGCCTCTAGTGGTGTTATGTGAATGTCGACTACATAACACTTCACCATTATTTGGGCCTAGAGGAAGGCATTGGGAAGTAATAAGTAGATGATGGGTTGCTAGAGTGACAGAAGCTTAAACCCTAGTTTATGCGTTGCTTTGTAAGGGGCTGATTTGGATCCATATGTTTCATGCTATGGTTAGGTTTACCTTAATACTTTTGTTGTAGTTGAAGGTGCTTGCAATAGAGGTTAATCGTAAGTGGGCTGCTTGTTCAAGTAAGAACAGCACCCAAGCACCGGTCCACCCACATGTCAAATTATCAAAGTACCGAACGCGAATCATATGAACGCGATGAAAACTAGCTTGACGATATTCCCATGTGTCCTCGGGAGCGCTTTTCCTTATATAAGAGTTTGTCCAGGCTTGTTCTTTGCTACAAAAAGGATTGGGCCACCTTGCTGCACTTTATTTACTTTTGTTACTTGTTGCTCGTTACAAATTATCTTATCACAAAACTATCTGTTACCACTTATTTCAGTACTTGCAGAGAATACCTTGCTGAAAACCGCTTATCATTTCCTTCTGCTCCTCATTGGGTTTGGCACTCTTACTTATCGAAAGGACTATGATAGATCCCCTATACTTGTGTGTCATCGAGACTCTTTTCTGGCACCGTTGCCGGGGAGTGAAGCGCCTTTGGTAGGTGGAATTTGGTAAGGAAAAATTTATATAGTGTGCTGAAATTTACTATCACTTGTTACTATGGAAAGTAATCCTCCGAGGGGCTTGTTCGGGGTATCTTCACCCCAACCAGTAGATCAAAGAGTTTCTCCTCAACCTACTGAACCTATTGAAAATGAAATTCCTTATGAGGATCCTTCGGGTATGATAGAAAAACTGCTAGCTAATCCTTTTACAGGAGATGGAACAAAGCATCCTGATGAACACCTAATATATGTGGATGAAGTTTGCAGATTATTTAAGCTTGCAGGTATACCCAATGATGTTTCTAAGAAGAAGGTCTTCCCTTTATCTTTTAAGGGAGATGCATTGACATGGTATAGGCTATGTGATGATACGAGATCATGGAACTATAGAAGATTGAAATTGGAATTTCATAAAAAGTATTACCCTATGCATCTTGTTCATCGTGACTGCAATTATATATATAATTTTTGGCCTCGCGAAGGAGAAAGCATCGCTCAAGCTTGGGGGAGGCTTAAATCAATGTTATATTCATGCCCCAATCATGAGCTCCCAAGAGAAACAATTCTTCAAAAAAATTATGCTCGGCTTTCTGAAAATAATCGCACCATGCTCGATACTTCTTGTGTTGGCTCTTTTATGATGAAGACTATTGGATTTAGATGGGATTTATTGGATAGAATTAAACGCAATTATGAAGATTGGGATCTCGATGAAGGTAAGGAGTCAGGTATGAAACCTAAGTTTGATTGTGTTAAATCTTTTATGGATACCGATATTTTCCGTAAGTTTAGCACTAAATATGGACTTGATTCTGATGTAGTAGCTTCTTTCTGTGAATCTTTTGCTACTTATGTTGATCTCCCTAAGGAGAAGTAGTTTAAATATCATCCTCCCATAGAAGTAAAAGTACCTGCACCTATTAAAGTTGAAGAAAAGACTGTCACTTATAATGATCCTATTGTTCCTACTTGTTATGTTGAGAAACCACCTTTCCCTGTTAGGATAAAAGATCATGCTAAAGCTTCAACTGTGGTTCATAAAAGAAATATTAAAAAATATACACCTCCTGAGAAAGTTAAAGTTGAACATGTTGTTAAAGACCTCTTGTCTGATAATATAGATGGGCATGTTATTTACTTCTGTAATGAAACTGCTAGAATTGCTAAACCCCGTGATACAGATAAACCTAGACCTGTGATAGGCATGCCTGTTATTTCTGTTAAAATAGGAGATCATTGTTATCATGGCTTATGTGATATGGGTGCTAGTGCTAGTGCAATACCTATTGACTTATACAAAGAAATTATGCATAACATTGCACCTATTGAGTTAGAAGAAATTGATGTCACTATTAAACTTGCTAATAGAGATACTATTTCACCAATGGGAACTGTTAGAGATGTTGAAGTCTTGTGTGGGAAAACTAAATATCCTGCTGATTTTCTTGTTCTTGGTTCCCCACAAGATAGCTTTTGTCCCATTGGTAGACCCTTCTTGAATACTGTTAATGCTACCATAGATTGCACAAGGGATGTTGTTACTGTCGGCTTAGATGATATGACTCATGAGTTTAATTTCTCTAAATTTAGTAAACAACACCGTGAAGAAGAATTGCCTAGTAAGGATGAAATTATTGGTCTTGCTTCTATTGCCGTACCTCGTAGTGATCCTTTAGAACAATATTTGCTAGACCATGAGAATGATATGTTTATGAATTAAAGAAGGGAAATAGATGAAGTATTCTTTAAACAGGAACCTATTCTGAAACACAATTTCCTGTTGAAATCCTAGGGGATCCCCCTCCACCTAAGGGTGATCCCGTGTTTGAGCTTAAACCGTTGCCTGATAATCTTAAATATGCTTATCTTGATGAAAAGAAGATATATCCTGTTATTATTAGTGCTAACCTTTCAGAGCATGAAGAAGAAAGATTATTGAAAACTCTGAAGAAGCATCGTGCTGCTATTGGATATACTCTTGATGATCTTAAGGGCATTAGTCCCACTCTATGTCAACATAAAATAAATTTGGAAGCAGATGCCAAACCAGTTTGTGATCCTTAACGACGTCTGAATCCTAAAATGAAAGAAGTGGTAAGAAAAGAAATACTAAAGCTTATGGAGGCAGGTATAATTTATCGGTTGCTGATAGTCAGTGGGTAAGTCCTGTTCATTGTGTCCCTAAGAAGGGAGGTATTACTGTTGTTCCTAATGATAAAGATGAATTGATTCCATAGAGAATTATTACAGGTTATAGGATGGTAATTGATTTCTGCAAATTAAATAAGGCTACTAAGAAAGATCATTACCCCTTACCTTTTATTGATCAAATGCTAGAAAGATTATGCAAACATACACATTACTGCTTTCTAGATGGTTATTCTGGTTTCTCTCAAATACATGTGTCGGCTAAAGATCAATCAAAGACTACTTTTACATGCCCTTTTGGTACTTTTGCTTATAGACATATGCCTTTTGGTTTATGTAATGCACCTTCTACCTTTCAAAGATGCATGATGGCTATATTCTCTGACTTTTGTGAAAAGATTTGTGAGGTTTTCATGGATGACTTTTCTATCTATGGATCTTCTTTTGATGATTGCTTGAGCAATCTTGATCGAGTTTTGCAGAGATGTGAAGAAACTAATCTTGTCTTGAATTGGCAAAGGTGCCACTTTATGGTTAATGAAGGTATTGTCTTGGGGCATAAAGTTTCTCAAAGAGGTATTGAAGTTGATAAAGCCAAGGTTGATGCTATTGAAAAGATGCTGTGTCCCAAGGACATCAAAGGTATAAGAAGTTTCCTTGGTCACATCGGATTTTATAGGAGGTTCACTAAGGACTTCTCAAAAATTTCTCGGCCTCTGACTAATTTATTACAAAAAGATATACCATTTGTCTTTGATGATGATTGTGTAGAAGCATTTGAAATACTTAAGAAAGCATTAGTCTTTGCACCTATTGTTCAGCCACCTGATTGGAATTTACCCTTTGAAATTATGTGTGATGCTAGCGATTATGCTGTAGGTGCTGTTCTAGGGCAAAGAGTTGATAAGAAATTAAATGTTATCCATTATGCTAGTAAGACTCTAGACAATGCTCAAAGAAATTATGCTACTACTGAAAAAGAACTTTTAGCAGTTGTATTTGCTTATGATAAATTCAGACCTTATATTGTTGATTCTAAAGTAACTATCCACACTGATCATGCTGCTATTAAATATCTTATGGAGAAGAAAGATGCTAAACCTAGACTTATTAGATGGGTTCTCTTGCTACAAGAATTTGATTTGCATATTGTTGATAGAAGAGGAGCTGAGAACCCTGTTGCAGACAACTTATCTAGGTTAGATAATGTTCTTGATGACCCACTACCTATTGATGATAGCTTTCCTGATGAACAATTAAATGTCATAAGTACTTCTCGTAGTACTCCTTGGTATGCTGATTATGCTAATTACATTGTTGCTAAATTCATACCACCTAGCTTCACATACCAACAAAAGAAAAAGTTCTTCTATGATTTGAGACATTACTTTTGGGATGACCCACATCTTTATAAAGAAGGAGTAGATGGTGTTATTAGACGTTGTGTACCTGAGCATGAACAGGAACAGATCCTACGCAAGTGCCACCCCGAAAATTATGGAGGACACCACATGGGAGATAGAACTGCACATAAGGTATTGCAATCCGGTTTTTACTGGCCAACTCTCTTCAAGGATGCCCGTAAGTTTGTCCTATCTTGTGATGAATGTCAAAGAATTGGTAATATTAGTAGACGTCAAGAAATGCCTATGAATTATTCACTTGTTATTGAACCATTTGATGTTTGGGGCTTTGATTATATGGGACCTTTTCCTGCCTCTAATGGATATACACATATTTTAGTTGCTGTTGATTATGTTACTAAGTGGGTAGAAGCTATTCCAACTAGTAGTGCTGATCATAACACTTCTATTAAAATGCTTAAAGAAGTTATTTTTCTGAGGTTTGGAGTCCCTAGATATTTAATGACTGATGGTGGTTCACATTTTATTCATGGTGCTTTTCCGTAAAATGCTTGCTAAATATGACGTCAATCATAGAATTGCATCTTTGTATCACCCACAGTCTAGTGGTCAAGTAGAATTGAGTAACAGAGAACTCAAATTAATTTTGCAAAAGACTGTCAATAGGTCTAGAAAGAATTGGTCTAAGAAACTTGATGATGCATTATGGGCCTATAGAACTGCATATAAAAATCCTATGGGTATGTCTCCGTATAAAATGGTATATGGAAAAGCATGTCACTTACCTCTTGAACTAGAACATAAGGCATATTGGGCTATTAAAGAGCTCAACTATGATTTCAAACTTGCCGATGAAAAGAGGTTATTTGATATTAGCTCACTTGATGAATGGAGAACCCAAGCTTATGAAAATGCCAAGTTGTTTAAAGAAAAGGTTAAAAGATGGCATGACAAAAGGATACAAAAGCGTGAGTTTAATGTAGGTGATTATGTATTGCTATACAACTCTCGTTTAAGATTTTTTGCAGGAAAACTTCTCTCTAAATGGGAAGGTCCCTATGTTATTGAGGAGGTCTATCGTTCCGGTGCCATAAAAATCAACAACTTCGAAGGCACAAATCCGAAGGTGGTAAACGGTCAAAGAATCAAACATTATATCTTAGGTTATCCCATAAATGTTGAAACCAATATTATTGAAACCGTAACCCCGGAGGAATAAATAAGGGACACTTTCCAGAGTGTTTCAGACTCCAAAAAGGAATAGGTATGTGGTACGGTAAGTAAACCGATTCCAAAACAGTTTTTAAGGCAATATTTCTCCGTTTTGGAATATTTAGAAAAATAGAAAATTAAGTTGCGGTCCGGGAAGGACACGAGGGCCCCACGAGGGTGGAGTCCGCGCCCTACCCCCCTGGGCGCGCCCCCCTACCTCGTGAGCACCTCATGTGCCTTCCGGACTCCGTTTTCCTGCACGATACGTATTTTGGTCGGTAAAAATTCACTATATATTCTCCCGAAGGTTTTGACTCCCGTATCACGCAAATATTCTTTGTTCTTGTTTCGGGCTGTTTTCTGACAGATCTAGATTATCATTATGTCCCCAAGTGCTTCCAAGGACAAGTTCTTCGAGAAGGTCATCAATCCTTACCTCGCGGAGGTGCTGCGACACCCTCAAACCATTGAGATGCGTGATGGGTTGCTGCACATCCGCGATGCTGAGGGACCAAAGGGAACCGGAAGCGTGGAGACGAGGCTCGAAGCAATGGAGCAACAAGTTTTCAAGTGCCAGGGGATGGTGGAGCGTGGGATCAACGCTAGCCACACGATGCTCGCGGAGTTCACTAACAACTACAAGCCGGATGCCAAGAACACCGAGGAGGCCATCTTCAAGCTACATGAGAAGATCAAGCACCTCCAAGCCCAAATCTTTGACCTGCAAAACCAAAACTGTGAGTATGAATATAGATTCAAAAGAATGAGTTTGGCTGCAGATTCGAGGATTCCGGAGACTCGATCATCCTTCTATGATGGTGAACCCATGCCTTGGAAGATGGATGACAAGCCCGCATCATCAACAACACCTCCACCTTCTTCAACAACCAAGGAGATATAATCACATGGGTATGGGCACTCCCCTTGGCAACAACCAAGCTTGGGGGAGGTGCCCCAGTATCGTATCACAATCACAACTCCTATCTTTACCGTTTTCCTTAGTTCGATCCTATTAGTAGTATTTTGATCTAGTAAAATAAAGTTTATGGCATGATCTAGTTTTGAGTTTTGTCTTATGATCTCTCTATGTAATCGAGTCCGTGAGCTATATAATAAAGATTAGTGTTGAGTCAAGGGCTTGATTTTCTTGCTATGATCTTGGGTGAATAAAAGAAAAAGAGAAAAAGAATAAGAAGAAACAAGAGATCATATTGATCTTATTGATAGTAATGACTTCACAAGAAAGAGTGTGACAATTAAAAATTGTTGGGAGTTGGCAGACATAGCTTTGGTCATCGTTGCAATTAATAGGAAGTAATAAGGAAAGAGAGGTTTCACATATAAATATAATATTATTGACATCTTTTATGATTGGGACGCTCATCAAAATATGACATGCTAAAGAGTTGATGTTGGACAAGGAAGACAACGTAATGGGTTATGTTTTCTTATATCTGAGATAAAGTATGTTGTCATGGATCATCCAACATGTTGAGCTTGCCTTTCCCCTCATGCTAGCCAAATTCTCAGCACCAAGTAGACATACTACTTGTGCTTCCAAATACCCTTAAACCAGTTTTGCCATGAGAGTCCACCATATCTACCTATGGATTGAGTAAGATCCTTCAAGTAAGTTGTCATCGGTGCAAAGCAATAAAAATTGCTCTAAATATGTATGATTAGTGTGGGAGAAATAAGCTTTATACGATCTTGTGATGTGGAAGTAATAAAAGCGACAGACTGCATAATAAAGGTTCATATCACAAGGGGCAATATAAAGTCACGTTCTTTCTCATTAAGATTTTGTGCATCCAACCATAAAAGCGCATGGCAACCTCTGCTTCCCTCTGCGAAGGGCCTATCTTTTATTATTATCTTCTACCTTATGCAAGTGTCATGGTGATCTTGACCTCTCCTTTTTTTCGTTTTATCCTTTGGCAAGCCCAGCATGTTGCAAAGAACCTGATATATATATATATATATATATATATATATATATATATATATATATATATATATATAAATAAACACTATTCTGATCACGGGATCAGAATAATATTCTGATCACAACCTGAACTGCCTGAGTAACGCGACCGAACTTCCTTGTGTACTAACCTGACCTTCTGGCTATCTTCGCAACCGTGGCTTTCCCTGCGAGTTTTTCTGATCATTCGTGTTGTTTGTGATGTAAGTGTAATGTGGACACGTTTTTTAGAGTCTAAATGATTGTTTTGATTCGTATTCTAGCACGTTGGCGGATTTGCTCTCGGGGTCGTGATGAACTTGTTTCTGTTACAAGTTTAATGCATGTTTTGGATGTTGTCGAAGTTCTGGAACGATGGGGATTAGGTTTTAGTACGAGTTTGGAGCACAAATTCTTTGTTATTTTGAACAAATTTGAAATCGCCCGTGTTCTTCATCCGCCCGAGATGCAACCCGCGCTTCTATTGATTTCTCGTTTTTCTTTAAAGTTTGCTGCCTGATTTGCGTACTTTAGTGAAATTCGAGGCTTACTAATCCATAAATTTTAATCGGGAGGGTCCTTACGGTTTGATTTCTAGCGATTTGATGTTGGCACTCCCTGCGGGTTTCTACACATGTTATTTTAGCGGTTTTGAAATTTACCCTATGGTCCTTTCAGTTGTCGAAAGGTAGTTGCCAGATCATTTCCAAGGGTGTGCGGACGTGTTGCAATCTTGTGGAGATGATTTTACGCTTCGGACGAATTCGTTTGTTCATTATTTCTAGATCTTCTAATGGTCGTTGTACAAGCTGGACTTCTGCGTTTTCATACCCGAACTTCTTCTTTTCCTTCGTTGGATCCTGTCGGGGCTGGGGCGGCTCGGGATCGGGATCGGGGGAGGATCAGGTTGATCCTGTTGGGTCTGTCCGGGTTTCTGTGCTGGACTTCTGCATCGTCATACCTGAACTTCTTCTTTTTTATTTTCGCTGCAAGATAATGCACCAAGTCCTTTGTATCAGAAACCCTTACTAGATTTTCTTCTGCAATTTTTGTTGTAGCTAGTGTGTAAGCGTGGAGCTAGACCACAAGAACATGCACCCTCTTTTTCCCTTAGTCTATGTTTTGGTACAGTTTTTTGACCATCCACTTATCTTTGGTAAGATCTGGACTTCTCTTTTTTTTATTAATGGTTGAACTTCTGGTTTTCCAGATTACATTCCACATTTCCAAGGCGGAGGCGCATGGTGCTCTATATTTTTCTTTGTTTGGTTTCCTTTCGTATTTTTAATTCTTCAGATGTTCCTTTTTATACTTTTGTCTCGTGAGCAATCATGGGATTAGCCCAAGTATGCATGCACTTTTTCCAGATCATGTAAGGGTTGTTTGTAGAAGCTGGACTTCTATGTTCTTTATACGTGAACTTCTGCTTTTTCCTTCTTTGCAAAGTAATAAAGCAATTCCTCTGTATTTCCTTCTTTTTTATGTTACTTTTTCATTCTTTGCATTTGTTTGGATTTTTTTGACTTAGTCCCGTGAACAGCCATGTAATTGGGCGATGGATATGCGTATTTTTTATTTTTTCTAGTATGTTATTTGTACTTATAATATTTGTTGTTCTTCACTGAATAACTATCCTGAACTTCAGTGTGATAATCGTTTTTAACATGTTAAATTTGAGGTTGTTATTTTTTGGATTTAAATATTTTGTAGATATTGAAATCGGCATTGCGCGTATTGACCAATGCGGTAGCGCGAGGCCGAGCAGGTGGGAGGGCAGCCCCTCCCCTCCCCCTGCGAGGCCGAGACAGGAACGAGCCGGAGCAGGCGACGACGCGGCATGCCGCGTCGTCGCATGCGGAGGCGAGTCCGTCACATCGGTGACCCCACTATCTATCTTAGGGTTTTTAGGGTTTAGGGTTATTATGGTTTAGTGTTAGATATGAACTTCATCTGGTTTTGTACTTGAACTTCTTCATTTTGTTTCTTAGGGTTTATTTATTCTTATGCCATTACTTCTTTTATTAGAGTACTTGAAATTATGTTCTTTATTTTTTGAACTTCTTTCTGTTGTTGTTTAGGTGCATATTTATGTATGTATTTTTCTTCCTTTGGTAGTGCATTTGCCATCTATTTTTGGTTTTAAGGATATCAGCAGTGCTATCGTGTGAAGTTATCTAATTATAATAGATGCATTCAAATGGTGCATTCATTTATCTATAGATGTATTTACTTTTTTAGCTGTTGGGGGTGAGGGGGGGGGTAAAACTGTAAATTCAGTGGTGCTGCAATTCCCACGACAGATAGGCATTAAGTGAGCATCTCCCTCGTCACCACCTGTCAGAAAACCCCTCTCCCCCTGTCGCTCGCTCTCTTCCCTCTCTCCGTCGCTTCGCTGCCTTCCTCGCCTCCAACTCCCCCCGATTTCTCTACCCCTATCCCCTGCCCTCGTGCTGGAGTAACCGGCGCATGCCCCCGCTCCTATTTCTCCCCCATGCCCCGCTCTCCCTCGCCCAACCCGCTCTATTCTGCTCTGAAGTGAGGGCGGCAACTGCCTGTGCGGTTGCAAGGTGCGCGTGGTGTCGTGGGGAGTGGAAGAACTGCCGCGGGATTCGTGTGTGCGGGGGTTGTTTCGAGAGGTACAAATGCTGCCCCCACCCCCCTAATGCTTGCTTTTAGTTTCGCCAGATCTGTCGAGTCCGCCTCCTGTGTGCTCTCGCGTCCGCCTCCTACCCCCTTCTTCTGATGGTTTGATGGGAGATTAGGTAGGGTTCTTGTGCGTGTGGTGGGTGGATTCCATTCCCCCGTGGTCAGATTTGTCTATGAGATGCTTGTGTGTGCTATTTCTCCATTCAGAGTTGATTGGATTTCATTTCCCCTTTGGTGATTTCAGCATTTAGATGCATGTGAGAGAGGGTGTGGTGTGATGGTTAATGCTGAATCTGATGTATCTAATTGTCTTAGTATTGTTGATTTCGAAGTCTAGATTGTGTCTGTCACATGCTAGTTAGTTTCTGGATTCTTTTTTTGTTTGTGCTTGCCTATATGTGCTACTGTTCATGTTTTCATACTTGTTGATATTATCTAGTTGTTTCATCCTAGGGTTTCATTTAGTTGTTTTTTGTATTTGTTGTATGATTTTCTACCTGCTAACTATATGCATTCTATCCCCTATTTTTAGTAGGTTGTTCTAGGGTTTGGAGTTTCATTCGTCAAGGGCGTTGTGTTGTCATGGCTTCCAAACCTTCTCCAGGTATCTTAATGTAGTTGGATCTTGTATTTTAAAGCAGTATTTCTTATATATGTCTGCCCATATCTTCATTTAGTTTTTTTGTTGGACTGCCATTCTTATTAGTGTGAACTTCTAAGAAAGGTTATGTGTATGCTTTTTACCCTTAGCTTGAGTTAGTAGTGTTGCTTTACTTTTTAGTTGATGATTTTGCAGGTGAAACTATGTCACCAAGTGTTGTTGGACTTCCCAAATGATTCATATTTATAGTGTATATCTTTTGTTTTTTTATTTGTTATCATGTTCATGGTATTGATATTTAGTTTGGCTGTGAAATACTATTTGTGGTCATGCTACATATTTTTTACGTGCTATTTTGCTTGGGTCACATAGTTGAACTTCTGGTTTTAATTATTGTTTGTTCATAATGAAATTTGGTTGAACTTCTGTTATGCACATTTTGTGTTTACTACTTTGTTATATATCATTGAACTTCTGGACATTCATGTTATATGTAGTAGCTCCTCTGAGTGTAGATTGTTTTTATAGTTAGTGTGTAGATTTTAGTTTGTTTGTTGTGTTTACTGCTTTGTTAGGTATTGTTGAACTTCTTGTTATTAGACATTGTTGTCAAAGTAGAAGTCCCTTTGGTGTAGGATTGTGCATTAGAACTCAGCTGGCTTTTTACTTGCATTTTTTGTAGTTGGTGATGAGTTGAATAGTTCTGAAAAAAAATGCCTGCGATCAATGATGCTCCAATATCTGATGCGGCTAAATCACCCATTATCCCTTTGACTTTGATTGCTGAGGTTGCTTCGAGCCTTGAGAATGTTTCAAGCCTCGAGGATCTTGCTTCTGCAACTCTTGCTTCACCTAGTATGTGAAACCCCTTTTCTTTTCATTTTAAAGTTTTCAGCCATGTTTTTAAGCTTGTTCATGTCGTTTGTTTTTGTTTTTGTTCATTACTTTTTTTATTTTTTGCTTCGATTTTTTGTGTTCTTTGCAGATGTGTCCATAGAGGAGGAAGCTGTGAACACCATCAACGATGTTTTATCTGAGTTGGGTTTATCACAAAACCCTGCTGCAGCTGAGGAGGGGGCTCCCTCAGTCAAAGTTTGTGATTCCGTTCCGGATCCTTTGTGCTCTCTTCAGATGTCAGAGACGCAGTCGTAGTCTGTTGATGGCACTGAACCTGTCACACAACCCGAGGATGTGCCTTTTCAGCTTCTCTTGGAGGACCAACGTAAGAGGAAGAAGCAAGAAAATTTTGACAAGAAGAGGGCGGCCTACCTTGAGAAAGGTTCTGATGTTCCTGGATCTATTCATGCGGCTGAGCTCACTGTTGAGGAAGACGTGACGTGTGGTAGTGATGGCACGGTTGTCCCTGTTAAGAAGAAAATCAAGAAGACTACTGCGAGGAAGCTAGTAGTTGGTGAAGTTACTCCTCGGAGGAGCCCACATGTTTCAAGGCCTGCAGAAGTTGTTGAAGATGAAGGGTTAGGCCTTGGTGGTATGCCACGCCGTAGTCCTCGTGTGCTTACCACTGCCGCGCCTACACCTTATCCGCGTGGTGCTGGTGCATCTAGTAAGGGGAAGAAATGCAGCATGAACCGCAAGGTTCCACCTGCAAAGGTCAACAAGGGTGTGAAGAAGCGTTCTCGTGTCAATCCAGAGGACAAGGATGATGCTGATTTCAATGCTGATGACGAGGACGACGTCGATGATGATGCTGCCGCTAATCAGGTTTGAATGTCTCATGTTTACTATTTTTAGAGCATTTGTCGCTGTTGCTGTAGTTTTATTGTTTTTAGCACTGCCTTGGCGTACATAGCCGACCTTCTGCTCCATCTCAAGATAGACAAATAAATTAGCCGACGTGCTTTGCTTTTATGGTATTTACTGCCTTTGTGTACATAGTTGGACTTCTGGGTATATACATGAAGAAATTAGCTCAACTTGTTTTGTATACATGTTTGATTACTGCCTTAGTGTATATGGTTGAACTTCTGCTTTTTAAATTTCCAACATTTTTGAAAGCATGTTGACTAGTGTTCATACATGGTTGTACTGCCTATGTAGACATAGTTGGACTTCTGAGATACATGTTTGATTACTGCCTTGGTATACATGGTTGAACTTCTGCTTTTGTAAATTTCCAACATTTTTTTGAAAGCATGTTGACTAGTGTTCATACATGGTTGTACTGCCTATGTAGACATAGTTGGACTTCTGAGATACATGTTTGATTACTGCCTTGGTATACATGGTTGAACATCTGCTTTTGTAAATTTCCAACATTTTTTTGAAAGCATGTTGACTAGTGTTCATACATGGTTGTACTGCCTTGTAGACATGGTTGGACTTCTGAGATGTAGTGCGTATATGTAGGCATAAGTGGAATTTTGGTGAAGGTTGTGTGTCTCATTGTTCTGCCTTTTTTCCTTGTCAATGTATTTTTTCCAGTATCAGCTTGTGCAGCGGCCTGAGAGGAGGAAGAGAGGAGGCAAAGCGCCCGAAGAAGGTGGCCAAGGAGGAGGTGAGGCGAAACGTTTTAACAAGACGGTTCGCTGCTCACTAGGAGAGGTCAAGACGTGTGCGAAAATGCTACAAGATAGGCACAAGGAGAGGGTTATCAAGGCTGGTTTTGGTTGTGTGCTTGACTTGAAGGTTGATTCCAACATTTCTCGTCCTTTGATGGGCAACATCTACACGAGGATTGACCCTTCAACCATGATTTTGGACATGGGTGAGGTGAATAAGGTTATACATATTACAAGTGATGCTATTCACCATCTCTTTGGGTTCCCTCAAGGTAATCATACCCACCCTAGGCCCTTGAATGATCGTTTCAATGAGGCTGTTATGAGGTTGAAGGGCAAGCTTGGGTATGCTAGGAGTGACGACATCAAGACAAAGGATTTGCAGAATATCCTCGCTAAACTTGTGAAGGATGAGACAAAGGATGATCTTGCTCTGCAGGTGTTTTACCTTATTGTTTTCATGAAGGTGGTTATCCCTGGAACGTCTACACGAGTGTCCAGGGAGGCAGCAATGGCCGAGAACCTTGTGTTTGAGGATATGGCAGACATGGACTACTGCCAGTTGGTTGTTGAAGATATTCGGAGTGCTATTGTTAGGTATCAGCAAGGTACTAGCAGAGGAAAAGCTGTCATAGGCTGTGCCATCGCGCCACTTCTTATGTATCTAGACTGCCTTATCATTGGCAAGACGCCTAATATTGACTTGAGGACCCCTCGCATCAATTTCATGGATCAGGCCAAGCTTCTTGAGCTTGCTGCGGCTGACTTGGTCACGAAAGGTGATGATGACCCAGCCAACTGGGTGTTTGGGAGACTGCCTGTGAGTCTTTCTATGCATTATTCTTTCCTTGAACTTTTGGTATTGTCTTGTATATTTTTTGTTCCCATGTTCCTTCATTTGTTTTCTGATGCGTTGACTTTTGTTTTTGTATGAAGTGGAAGACACAGGCTGAGGTTGTGTTCTTTAGGGTTATCGAACGTCCTGTTCTAACTATGCCTCGTTCTGCCGGCCTAGGGAATGGAAGTTCCCCAAGATTTGAATTCTCCCGAGATGTTAATACTGGTGCCCCCCTATAGATCCAGAAGGTTCTTCTGCCCGTGTGAGTGCTGTAGGTGGCATTTCTTGCGAGGATTTGTTTAAAGCTGCCAATGTTTCTCTGGTTAGGATTGACAGTCTTCTTGAAACTGTTTGTGGGGAGTTGGCTCGTGTTCCTTCGACTGCTGAGCGTCTTAGTCGCGTTGATGGGATTCTTCCTCCCGGGCACGGGTTTGATGCTGAGTCTTCGAAGGAGGTCTTATGTATTGAAGCTAAATTTCTTGAAGAGCTTCGTCATAGCACTTCCCACCTCCGGACTAGCATTGGATTGTTCAAGGAAATGCAGGATGCTTGTTGCAAGCCTTTTGAAGATGAGGCAAGTGTTGTTGTGAGACAGATTCAGAGGCAGGATTCTGTTCGTTTGGGTCGTGAAGGAGGCCACGTGGAGCATACCAAAGAGGTTTGCACTAATGTTCAATGTTAAATGTTAGCTTTTCAGTTATTACTGTTTGTGGTCATAGGTGAGCGTTGTTGATTTGATGTGTCGTAAACTGTTTCTTTTTTAGCACTAGTGTTCCTAGGTGACCTTATCTATTTATTGAACCTGAACTTCAATTGCTACAGCACCTGAACTTCCATGACTTTGATGACTGGCCTTTTTTGTTCCCTTATGTATCTTAGAGTAGTTTGATATCTGACCTGCTATGTTTACTGTATTTTGGACTTCCATTATGTGTCAGTTGTGATAGCTGAACCTTCTCTGATTGTGCAATCTGAACTTCTACTGATTAGGTATTTGTTTTCTAAATGTTTTTTTAGGCTGTTCATGACGATGCTAGGGTTGAGGAGGATGTTTTACCTGCGCATGAAGTTGCTCCTGTGCATGAGGCTGCCCCTGTGCATGAACCTGCTCCGGCTAGTGGCGTAATAGTTGAGGAGGTTCATGGCAGTGAAAATGAGGTACCGTTTTCTTGTCCATTTTGTCTTGTTGCCCCTGAGACGGACTTGCTGCTCCTGTGCATGAGGTTCAGTCAGCCCTTTGTAATGAATTTCTGTTTCTTTTTGTAGCAGCAGAATGATGATGTTAGTGTTCCTCCAGAGAAGGTTGTAGACATGTCCGTCTCAGGCACCGGTTGCTCCGACAGGGTGGTCCTGACTAAACCTCAGTCGTCCATTGTCGCCAAGGTTTCAAATGCTGAGCAGGGCAAGACAACTAGAGACATCATTTTGGAGAAAGGTGCTGTTGAGTCTGCTGTTGAAACTGGTGGTAGTGCTGCTGCAAGCCCGGAGAAGTCTCCTGCAGCAGAGCCATCAGTTGATGTTAATGTTGTACAGGCACAACCAAAAGTTTTTCTTGTTTCAGATTCTCCAGCTGCTCCAGCTGCTGCTGGTGTCCTTCTTGACGATGCTGCAACGTCTGCTGGAGATGACGATGAAGATACCGAAAGCGATAGCTATGGAGAGGAGGTTGATCATTCCAGTGCTGCCACTGGTCTAGGCAAGGATCCATGAAGAGAGGAGCATGCTTCTCTCTTCTTTCCCCATTCCCTTCCCTCTTTGTTGTTTTGGTTTAGTCCATGATATCCCCTGTGAACTGCCTGTGTGGTCTAAGTCGAACTTCTGGTTTTGTTGTTTGTCGTGTGGGTTGTAAAGAATGTTAAGTGAACCTGTTTTCTATGTGAGTGGATGTTTGTAATGCATGGGTTGTGATGTCTATGATGCTGTGTTTTATCTTTTCTGATGTAGCAGCTGAGATGTGCTTATGTTTTGAATGTTTGTGCTTGAATGTTGGTCTTAATTGAAACTGTCGTGAATCTATGTGCTTTGAGTGTTGCTGTTAATTGCTATTTTCTTTTTGGTGAGCAGATAGTGACCTTGCTGTCGTGCGAAAGAAGGTTGATGACTTTTATTACAGTGTAACTAGGCTTAGGAACGACTGTTCCAAGAGGTGAGTGTAGCTGCTCAACATTTACATCATCCATGTACCCCCTGTGAACTGCCTGTGGTTTCATACCTGAACTTCTCAACTCTATGTACCTAAACTTCTTGTTTTTTTTGCTTCTCTGGCGCTGAACTTCTGGCCTCTTTTGTACTGTACTGCCTGTTGTGATATAGCTGAACTTCTGTGCTAACATGTGTTATGAACTTCCTGAGTTCCTGCTGCTTAACTTGTTTTACTTTCTATTCGCTTGTTTTTAGATCAATGATTATTTTCCAAAACAAGGAGTGTGAAGCTTCTGTTCAAGAAGTCGCAACATCTTTTGGTCCTCGCGGAATGCTTACATCTAATGTGGCTGAGTGTGCACTCTATTGTCTACGTGCGAAGTACCAGGGATCGGATAAACTCATCCTGCCGTATTGGGTTTGTGTAAGTCAACCATATAGTGATTTCTTTTCTGTTTTGTTCCTTACCATTTTAGTTAAAACTTGTTCGTCTCATTTTTTTCATATGTTGGTGTTGTCTGCATTATTTTAGGACAAGATTTTCAGAGGTCAATTTGATTCCCATGTGAGGAAGTACTTCATGGCGAGTGGTCCAGATAGCATGGATGCACATGATTTGGTATGCAATATCTTGTTCTTTGTCTCTGTATTAGTTTTGCAGTGCGATCCACTGTGTTAATATTTGTTTTATTTTTCTTTTGTACCGTTCTGATATTAATTCTCATTTTTTAATGATTTGTGTGTTTATGATGCTTCAGGTTGTTTTCCCTACTTTTGACCCGCCTGAGCTTCCTGCTTCCATGGGTGGTGTCGGTCATTGGGTGTCGGTGTTCCTTGACCTGAAGAATTCAAGGTTCCAGCTTCTCGATTCCTACTATGGACCAAAATATGAATGTTGGGTACGCCTGTTTCAACAGATGACTGACAACATCAAGAGGCTTTGGAAGGATGCCAGCAACGATAGGGAGACACGCTTCAGTCCTATTAGCATCGACAATTTCCCTCTGGATTGGATTGATGTCCCCCAGCAGCAAAACAAGTATGAGTTCGACTTTTTCTCTTTTATCACATCTGTTTAACTGTAGTTGTACTTAAGCTGCGACGTGTTTAATTCGTTGGCTTTCTTTTTCTGTCCTAACACTATTTCTTTTTACTTCGTTTGATGGCAGTATCGACTATGGATTCTTCATGCTTACGAATGTTAATTCGTATCATGATGGGGTTCTTGGAAATTATTCCCATGAGAATATCGGGGATATCAGGAAGACATGGCTGTACTCAATCGCTTCTTCTAACCTGTTTGAGACAGACTTCCAAGCTCTGTTTGGCTACTACACATGTAAGTATTTTGGAACTTGTACTGCTTACCTGCACTGCATCTTTTATTCTACCTGAACTTCATATTTTTCTTTGAACTTGGACTTCTGCTTGAGGTCTGGCTGGGCTGCTGGTTTCGGAAGGAGAGGAGCATTTTCTTTGTACATGAACTTCATTTCTATCTTTTTTAATTTTGCTTGTGTGTTTTGTTTTGCTTAAATGGACATGAGCATTTTCTTTTATAATTGAACTTCAGAGATGATGCCTTTCTATGGTTTTGTTAGCTGTAGTTGAATGATTTCCAGTTCATCGGTTTATCTTGAACTGTGCCTCTAGTTGTGCCTGAACTTCATTTAGTTTTTTACTACAACTAATTTTTTTAGGTCAGCTTGAGTAGTAACCATGTCATCTTTATTAGTTGTACTGCACATTGTGATGTTCCTGAACTTCAGTTGTATTTTTAATGGTGATGTTTTCTCTTCCTTTTTTTCTTTGACAGTGGATCCGTTGGAGTTGACCGATTACCACTACTCATTCCTCGGGTCACAAGAATACCAGCCTAGGGAGGAACGGATGAGTATAGCTCCAATAGAAGATGATAGACCTCGGACCCTCATTCATTCCAAGTTGGGGAAGCAGGCTGGTGGTATTCGTGGTACTCCAAAAAACCCATGCTACAGGAAGGCGGATGTAGTCAAAGCAGCCGAAGCAGAAGTTATTTCGTCCGATGATGATTTTGAGAAGATTGCTTACCCGAAGAATGCTAAATGTGCTACTGGTACTGTTGCTGGTAGAGGTGGGAAGAATGCTGTCATCACCAGGAGGAAACCGGCAGTTGAGTCTGGGAACATAACTTCCTCCAAGAGAGCATCTAGATTGCCTTTGAAGTGGCGTTCTCCTATCGCTCCCCTGAAAAAATACAGTTACCCTCATCTATCCGAGGCCCGGAAGTTGAAACAGTATGTGCTGAGTAAAGACGGTCTGGAGAAGTATTCTGAGTGAGTTACCCTCATCTGTCGCTCCCTTGCCTTGGAGTTGTAGTGTCTGAACTTCTGTTGTTGTATTGTCTGAACTGTCATTGTTGTAGTATCTGAACTTCTGTTTTCTGTCTCCTCTTGCCTTTTGAGTTATAGTGTCTGAACTTCTGTTTGTTGTTGTATCTGAACTTCTAATATATTTTTTTACCATCCTTTTGTATTCTGCAGGACAAACTACTACATGTTTACCATCCCTGCGAATGTGATTGACCTCACAAGACGTGTCCTTTATACGCTTTTCGGTGAAGGGCAGCAAATGGAAGGAGACATAATGGATTATCTCATAAATTTGTGGAAGGATAAGCCGGAGACCTCTGAGATGTTCACTAGTGCTGATAGGGTTGTACTTAGTCCCTACTTCATACAGGTTTTAGTTCTTTGCACCCCTATCTCCTTTTTTGCCTTAGTTTTGTTGTAGTGGCATCTGGGAGGTGTTTTAATTGTGTTTTGGTGAATGCACAGTACTGCCTGGAGTATGATTTCTACGCCGCAACAGTTCCAAAGTTTGATGCAAAAAAAATCTGCTGGTCTCCTCCCAATGTTTGTTCGCAAGGAAGAAGACCTTCTTAACGCAAAGCTGGTTAGTTTTTCATACCTCTTTGTTTTTTTAATTTCATGTGCATCCTTTTGCTGAGTTTGTCAAGAAGTTTTTGTTCATGCCGGTTCTTCAGTACATATGCTTTATAGTTTGTGTTCACCGGTCCTTTCATTCTTGGCAGGTTTTCTTGATTCTATTCAAGCCAATTGGCACAACGGTGCACTACAGTGTGTACGTGGTGAATAGATATCGTGGGAGCATTGACATCCTTGATTCACTTTCTTACGATAATATGGAAACATCGCGATCGAGTTTCCACGGGGACTGCCAAAATATCGTGAGTGTTTCTTAGCCTGAACCTCCTTTCACATTCTCTTGTTTGACACGAAGTTTATTATGCCTTGTGTTGACAAAATATGTTGTTGTCTCTGTTTTGGTAATACTGCTTGAACTGACTGTCATTTATAAGTTGAACTTCTGCTATTTTGTTTAGGTGGATCTTATGCAAGCGTCACCTTTTTACGTACCTGAACTTAACTATTTTGGTTAACATGTTTTTGACTTCATCTAATTTTGTTATTTCCGGCAGATGAAGAGATTTGTTGGGTTGTTCGAGGAGGTGTACGGCAAGGTTGCATACAAGGCGAGCAAGCAGCCTAACTGGGTGACTATTGCAAAGAGGCCGACTTTGATCGATGTTCCGAAGCAGAAGAGTAATGATTGTGGTTTCTTTGCCGTGAAGTTCAGCTCTTCGTATGATGGCGATGAGATTATTGAAGATTTTGGTGATGTGGAAGTATGTTCTGTCTTTTGTTCTTGTCTCATCATCCTTTGATTATTCTTGTGTGTTTTTGCTGAGACGCTCCTGCTGTGGTTTTAGATATCCGTTACTAAACCATCGTTTTCACTTTTCTTTTGTTTGCAGGCTGCTGCAGATGACTGGAAGGCTGAGTTCATGCACACTCTGATTTTTAGCGAGAAGAATGAAGTCGTGCGTTCAGAGCTCCCTAAAGAGATCCAGTCCTTTGGCCCGTGAATTCGAAGCATTAGTTTCATCTGTAGTTTTGATTTCGTATAGATTTTTAGGTTTGATAATGATTGGAACAATTCCGTAAAGATTTGGTTGTAAGAATGTTTTTAGTGATTTGTGTATCTATAGGTGTAGCACTATTACTTATGATATTGTGGACAAATGCATTTGGTGTGAAGAATGATTTGGCTTTGTGAATTTCAATGTACTACGTCGTTTTTCAGTATCCATGTGTTGAATGTTTTTGCCCCAACAGATGTACCTGAACTTCTGCCTCGGTTTTGGTTTAACTGCTTGATTTTTTTGTGTTGTTTATTTTCGGGCTCCCAACATATGATCGTAGACTTGAACTTCTGCTTTGAGATGTGGCTGGGCTGCTGGTTTCAGATGGAGAGGATATTCTGTGTTGTGTAATGTATTGGTAATGTTCAACCCAACCAATATGTATGCTTTTGCGTAGAATCTATATTTGTTTTTTTGTGTTTTTTTCAAGTGCGGACGTATTTCATATGTAAATCTGTGCAGAAATATTGTTGACATTTCTTTATCTTTTTGTCGGCATTGTACATGAACTTCTGCACATATCCAAGTAGAACTTCACATTTGAACGCATTGTCTTAGGCTTGCTAACCTTAGTTTATGCGGTGAAACTTTATTTTTTAAGCATATTTTTTTCCTACATCGATTTTTATATACCAGAACTTCTTCTATAAGCTGACCTGAACTTCAATACTATATGATTATTTGCTGGTTTGCACTTTTATGGAATACAACACGAGCACCTCCTACCATAATATACCAGGACTTCTGCAGTAAGCTTACTTGAACTTCACAGTATATGTTTTTCATGTTTGTTCTTGCTTGCACTTCCATGCAATACATCACCAGCACATCACTTCATCCCATAACATACCAGGACTTCTGCAGTAATATTACTTGAACTTCACAGTGTATATTTTTCATTTTATTACTGCTTGCTCTTTCATGCAGTACATCATCCGCACAACACTTCATCTCATAACATACCAGGACTTCTGCAGTAATACTACGTGAACTTCACAGTGTATGTTACCGGGACTTCTTTGAAAGTTCAACAATAAAAGGGGATGACATAATATTTCTGGACATTGACATGACATAAGTTTGCATTGTGTTAATTGACCTATTCTAACTGTTCATCAGCCTTGCGCTCCTCCTAGGCTTTGGTTGTATAGGTTTTTGCTTGACATGTACCTCTTCCTCTTCATCGTCCTCTTCCTCTTCCTCTTCATCATCCTCTTCCTCTTTCTCTTCATCGTTCTCTTCTTCTTCGTCTTCCTCTTCTTCGATGGTGTCTTTGTCTTCCTCTTCTTCGACGGTGTCTTTGTCTTCGTCTTCCTCTTCCTCTTCCACCTCTTTCTTGTTGCTGACTCTGGGTTTTGCTTTCTGTTTCTTCTCTGGCTTTTTGCTTGTCTTTTCAGCATCTGCTTGCTTCGGGCATGTTCTTGCATTATGTGGTTCATACTCCTTGCATATGCTACAAAGTCTGGTGCTTGCTTTCTGTGGGTGTGGTCCCTTCTTTTGTTCCATAACTTTGGGTTGCTGTTTTTGAGATTGTGGTTACTTGACCTCCTCGGCATTGTTTCTTTCCAAGAGTGTTGGACAGGTCAGCTTGTTGTGTCCCGCAACCTGGTTGCACACACTACATTTCCTGTGTCCAAGTGACACTCCATTCTCATCGAGCACCACGACTCTTCCTGCAGGTGGTGCCTTTATTTGCACTCTCTTGTCACTTTTCTTTGCTGCAGTAATTTTCTTCCTACCCTTTATTTCAGAATACAGCGGTAGTTTCATCGTCTCTTGCTGTCGCTGCTCCATTGATCGGCCATCACCCTGCTTGCATTGGTTCGCTTCAGCGGGGGCGTTGAGCATTTCAGCTGCATAATAGTTAAGGTCATCTTCAATTTCAGCGTCCTCTTCAGCCATCCTTTCGTCAGCATCCGCTTGATTTGCTGAATGTATTGCATCAGGCTCTTCCACGAGTCTCTTGAGAACATAGTAGGCTCTGTCATACTGCTGGTCACATCTCATCGCTTTCTTGTTAACCATCAAATTCAGCTGCAGCAAGATGTCTTGCTTCGATAGCCTTGAGCTGCCATCCGATGCGGTTGTGTTGTAGTCCCTTGTATCAAAGATTGGCTGTGATTTTGCAGTCTTTGTGTACCGTTTGAGGATATACTTGTTTGGAAATTTGTCAGGCTTCAGGTAGTCCAGTATGTTCATGATGTGAAGGCAGAACATGCCTGCATTTTGCGATGAATGCAGAATACATAGTTTGTGAGCCAGCAATGAGTTTCATAAATTTTGATATGATACTACTAGTCTAGCTAATTAATGAGTTTGTTTTCCCGCTCACCTGTGTGTGTCCAAAGCTTGCATTCACACTCGTATATTTCATTGTCTGGGTCAGCTATAACCTGGAATTCATGCTTTGACCAGGAAAATCTTTCTTCATCATCATGGCCAGGCTTGTTGTGGTAGTACACAAGGTACTTAGTGGACTCTGCTATACGCTTTGCGTGAAATAGCGTGGCCTTTCTCATCCTATTCTTCATCTCCGTGTACACAGATCTCATGTACTTGATAGACATGTCTTCCTCGTAGCCTAAGTTGTCTTTGTCACAGGATTGGTCTGCACATGTCAAAAAGTAAGATATTAGTCAAAGCAGAATCATATGGGTTTCATTTTTTAAAATTCAAAGTGCACATGTTGGAGGTAAACAGAACATGATGGTGGTGTTTTGTACTTGTCATCATACCATGCTGGTCATTGTTTGCTCGTTCTCCTTCTGCATCCAAGTTTGTATGCAAGCATTGACCCGCCTAGCAAACTTGTGTAGGTTCTGGGTCCCCTTGACAAACCCTTTCTTTAGCACATGGTTCATGCTCTTGCTTCGTTGTGTGGAAGTCATTCTAGCATAGAAAATGTTCTTGTAATATGCTGAAATCCACATCTTCCTATCACTCCAGAGCTGCATCATCATATAGTCGTTCTCCAGGTGGTACTTGTGCACGAGTTCAGCCCAGGCATCTTCGAATTCCGTTGGCATCAGCGGCCAGTTCAATATAGCTGTGAACTCCTCTTTGAATGTTTTATACTTTTTGTACAGCAACGCGAGGTATTCCCTGTACTTCTTCAATATGTGCCAACGGCATAGCTTGTGGACGGTGTTTGGAAATGATTGTGGTATAGCTTTCGCCATCGATGGGCACTGGTCTGATTGAATTAAAAAAATGAAACTTGATTCTTTTTTGTACTGATGGTGAACTTATGTTCACAAGTAATTGAACTTCACATCTAGTAGTATGGCTATCTAAGAATGTCACATGTATTGTTTTCTTACAGCAGTGTTGCTGAACTTCTGTGGTACCAGTGCTTGAACTTCACAGTTAGTAGTATGACAAACTAGTAGTGTCACACTCAAAAAATTTCTTACAGCAGTGTTGTTGAACTTTTCTGTGGTAGCAGTGATTGAACTTCACATAAATAACTATGTTTTTCTGAACATGCTACATATTTTTATCTAACAGCTTCGTCCTTGAACTTCTATGATTCATGTACTTGAACTTCACATTCATAACTATTTTTTTCTAAACATGTGACAGATAATTTTGCTTTCTTGTATTGCTAGTTGGACTTCTGTGCTAACAGTGGTTGAACTGCATTTTTTACATATTTTTCAGAAAAAACAAATGTACCCAATCAACAGACACCCATAGACTAAAAAAGATGATGAAACTTGAGGAGTTTTTTTTTGAACTCACCTGTTAGAATGCAAGTTGGGTGGTTGTTCATGCACCGTAGAAATGTATCGAACAGCCACTTGAATGACTTTGCATCTTCGTCTCTTATCAGGGCAACGGCAAATATTGTTGACTGCAAGTGATGGTTTGTTCCAACAAACACTCCCAGGGGCATATGAAACTGTTTGTCTTCTAAGTCGTGTGAAATGTTACGCAATCGCCGAAGTCTTGATAGGCTCCTCGGCAGCTTGCATTGGACCAGAAAATGTTTTTAATTGACTTGTCCTTGTCCACTTGGATGTCATAGAAAAACTCACCATTTATTGCCTTCATGTCTTTGAAGAATGAAACAAGTTTTAATACATCATCCAAATCATCTTTCCTTGCATTCATGGCTTTCCTGCAAATCACACGCCAACATGCATTTGTTATTTTTGCTATCAAAGGGGTTGTGAGCTAGGATGCTATTTTTACATTGCAGCATGTGGGCGTTTGAATACTTACTGGTTTAGCAGGTCTCGTCCGGTCATGCTTAGGAAGTAGCTTCCATCTTCATTTTCAGATAGCATGGACATGATTGTTGTGTGCTTGAAATCATGGTACTGCAGGAGCTTTACTTACTCCAGAATAGTGGGGTCATAATTCTTGTGTGAGTGCAAGTATACCAGCATGTCATCAGTTTGCATGAGCTGGTGATTATGATTGTACTCAATGTCCACTGCCACGCATGTGCCATCCTCCCGCACCTTCACCCTCATTCTTGCATTGCAGCCCGTCCTCTGTGATGTTTTGTTTCGCTTCCTGTTGGCCTCTGAAACAGAAGATGTGTGTATCCCTTGGAAGGCGCAAACAAAATACTTGTGGTTGTCATTTCCACCCGTCTTCCTGATTCCAAAACCAGCGTGCCTGGCGTATCTGTTATAAAATTCCCTTGCTTTCTCTACATCTTTGAATTGCATCTTTAGTCTTGGTATTAGATAATCCGGTAGATCCGGCATCTGCAGAAAAAGAAAAAAATAATCCAAACAGCACGTTAAAATGCAGTTTTATGAACTTGTTATTCTGGAGGGAGCAGAAAATGTGCAGATAATACAAGATGCGTATATAAATATTTTTTTGTTTCACTTACGTGCGTGTATGATCGCAACTCCGCCGGTGTCGGCTGTTGTCCCTCTGGGATGGGGCATGGCGGAGTAATCATAGCAGGATGCAGTAGTGGATCACGAGGAGGAAGGAGGGCTGAAGATGGCCTCTCTCTTGTTTGCGTCCTTTTTGCTTGAGGTGGTTGTGGAGGTATTGCGATCCTGGTCTTGGTTTGCTCATTTGTTTTGTGAAGCAATCCATCTACCTTATGCCCCGTAGAATTCTGACTTATAGCAGTAGCAGCAGGATCAAACGGTGGTAGTGTGCAGATCACTCTCCTCCGCGTGTGTGTTGCTGTTGGATTTGTCCTGGGATCCGGTTTAGTTGCTTCGCTTTGGCATTGATGAGGCACACCAGGACAACCTCCAGAGTTACACACATGACTTGAGCTAACCCCCTCCTCCATCGGCGTGCTTGGGAGTCTGTTGGTGGATACAAAGAATCCACGGGGGATTTCCGGTGTCACCCAATTAGGTGGAGGCGCAAACCTGTGCGGATAGGGCTGTGACCCAACATCTTGGAAGTATCCGTGTGTTTCGGGTGTCATCCATTTTAGGTATGGAGCAGATTGGTATTGGTGTTGGTGCGTTTGAGGTGTGACCCATTGAGGGGGTGGTGCAACGCGTACAGGCTTTGGATTGTGTACTTGCTGCTGGGAACTTCTAAGCTTCTTCATGCGTCTCTCGTCTTGCTGACATAAAAGAAAAAAATGTCTATTAGCACACAAGTTATATCTGCATATACCTTTGTAACTGAACTTAGCATTATTCACAGCCTAAACTTCTCTATATAAAAGTGGTGAGAGCCATCACACTATGCACTGAGCTGAGCATCTGCCAATGCCTTTGTACCTGAACTGAGCACCCTTCATAGAATGAACTTCACATCATGTTTTTTAATTCTACAATATTTGATTACTTATATGTACCTGAACTAAGCACTCTCCACAACCTGAACTTCTTGTTTTGCAAAAGGGAAATACTGTCTACAGTTAAAAAACCTGAACCTTCATGAGTTTTTGAATGGTTGGACTGCTAGTGCATACCAACCCGACCTTCATGTCATATCACATGCATGTTCTATTTTCCTTTTTCTTGCACAGAACCAGACACATACCAACCTGAACTCTAGCACACTTACTAGTTGAACTTCACATGGCTTTTTGCACATGTGAATGTGAATGCAGGCAGATTTTATAGTGTTTGTAGCCTGGACTGAGGCTCACATACTACCGGAACTTCACATGCCTGTAAGCAGGCAGGCAGATTTTACAATACTGTTTTGTAGCCTGGACTGAGGCTCATACACTACTAGAACTTCACATGGTTGTAAGCAGGCAGGCAGATTTTAAAAAAGTTGTTGTAGCCTGGACTAATGCTCACACACCACCTGAACTTCACATAGCTGTAAACAAATAACAAACTGAAGGAAGGAAGAAGTTTAACCATACCCTAGCTAGAAGGTCGGCCAACCTTTTTCCAGCAGCTGATAGGCCAGCTTGAGAACAATTCGTCATGGAGGTATGAGAGAAATTCGATGGCAATCCATGTCTTGCAGGGGGCGCGAAGTTCATCTACACGAAGCAAGAAGGTTAGAGAAGGCAAGATTGAGGAAGAAGGCAAGATCATGGAGGAAATTCATATACCATTCTTAGATTTGAAGGCGCCGCCGATGCGGCCTCCACCGCCGAGATGCTTCCTTGGGTGCACTATTCGCCGTAGGTTGCGCCTTGGCCGTCATGAGCACTGCCAAGCCGTCTGGCGGCGACGATGGACCGAGGATGAGGCTTCCGGAAGTCCATGGCGACCGTTCGTCGCAGAAATCCGGCGGCTTCGCCGGCTCCGCCGGCTCCAGGCGACGCGGGTTCCCTCGCGCGCGGCATCCGCCGTTGCTCGCTCGCCCGCGCTGACGGTCGGGCGGGAGGTGGAGTCGGAGGAGGCGGAGCTCGATCCAGTCGGCAAGGATCTGGAGAAGGAAGGAGGCGCTGGATCCACGGATTTCCGACGGCGAATCACGGCGGAGATCGAGGGGAGGAGCGGCGAGGAGGGGGTTGGGGAGGGGCGGCTCGATCAAGATCGGGGGTCCAGGTGGGATTCTGTCGGGCTGGGCCGGCAGTTCAGGGAAGTTCGGGAACCTGTCTTCGGGCTCTATATAGGGCTGTTGTGATCCAAATAGTTATTCTAATCCTGGGATTAGAATGGTGCCACTATATATATATATATATATATATATATATATATATATATATCTAATTGGATGTAGGGGGGCATGAGTTATTATTGTTGACCTTACCCTCGAGGTAAAAGGTTGTGGGGCGAAACTATAAGCCCCTATCTTTCTCTGTGTCCGAATAAAACTCTGTAACCACAAGTATTGCGTGAGTGTTAGCAATTATGAAGGACTAGATGATAGTTGAGTATGTGGACTTGCTTTTTAGCTCTGACATAGACTCTTTCCAATGTTATGATAAATTGCAATTGCTTCAATGACTGAGGTTATAGTTTGTTGGTTCTCAATAAGGTTTCTGATTCATACTTTTGCATTGTGAATAGATCATCACTTGAACATAAGTAATCCTATGACAATATCTATATATGTTGCTGTTAGGAGAATAATCATGATGCCCTCATGTCCGTATTTTATTTTTATCAACGCCTCTACCTCTAAACATGGGGAGATATTTATTGTTATCGGCTTTCGCTTGAGGACAAGCGAGGTCTAAGCTTGGGGGAGTTGATACGTCCATTTTGCATCATGCTTTTATATCGATATTTATTGCATTATGGGCTGTTATGTCACATTATGTCACAATACTTATGGCTGTTCTCTCTGATTTTATAAGGTTTACATAAGGAGGGGGAATTCCGGCAGCTGGAATTCTAGGCTGGAAAAGGAGCAAATATTAGAGACCTATTATGCACAACTCCAAAAGTCCTAAAACTCCAAGAAATGCCTTATAATACATAATGAAAAATCCTCGCCAAAGATGAAGACCAGGGGGCCCACACCCTGTCCACGAGGGTGGGGGCGCCCCCCCTAGGGCGCGCCCCCTACCTCGTGGGCCCCCTAGTGGCTCTCCGATGACCATCTTCTGCTATATGAAGTCTTTCGTCGAGAAAAAAACCAGAAGCAACCTTTCGGGACGAAACTCCGCCGCCACGAGGCGGAACCTTGGCGGAACCAATCTAGGGCTCCGGCAGAGCTGTTCTGTCGGGGAAACTTCTCTCCCGGAGGGGGAAACCATCGCCATCATCATCACCAACGCTCCTCTCATCGGGAGAGGGCAATCTCCATCAACATCTTCATCAGCACCATCTCATCTCAAAACCCTAGTTCATCTCTTGTATCCAATTCTTGTCTCCAAGTCCGAGATTGGTGCTAGTAGGTTGCTAGTAGTGTTAACTACTCCTTGTAGTTGATGCTAGTTGGTTTAATTGGTGAAAGATCATATGTTCAGATCCTTTATGCATATTATTACCCCTCTGATTATGAACATGAATATACTTTGTGAGTAGTTATGTTTGCTCCTGAGGACAAGGGAGAAGTCTTGCTATTAGTAGTCATGTGAATTTGGTATTCGTTCAATATTTTGATGTGATGTATGTTGTCTAGCCTCTAGTGGTGTTATGTGAACGTCGACTACATAACACTTCACCATTATTTGGGCCTAGAGGAAGGCAATGGGAAGTAATAAGTAGATGATGGGTTGCTAGAGTGACAGAAGCTTAAACCCTAGTTTATGCGTTGCTTCGTAAGGGGCTGATTTGGATACATATGTTTCATGCTATGGTTAGGTTTACCTTAATACTTTTGTTGTAGTTGCGGATGCTTGCAATAGAGGTTAATCATAAGTGGGATGCTTGTTCAAGTAAGAACAGCACCCAAGCACCGGTCCACCCACATGTCAAATTATCAAAGTACCGAACGCGGATCATATGAACGTGATGAAAACTAGCTTGACGATATTCCCATGTGTCCTCGGGAGTGCTTTTCCTTATATAAGAGTTTGTCCAGGCTTGTCCTTTGCTACAAAAAGGATTGGGCCACCTTGCTGCACTTTATTTACTTTTGTTACTTGTTGCTCGTTACAAATTATCTTATCACAAAACTATCTGTTACCACTTATTTCAGTACTTGCAGAGAATACCTTGCTGAAAACCGCTTATCATTTCCTTCTGCTCCTCGTTGGGTTCGACACTCTTACTTATAGAAAGGACTACGATAGATCCCCTATACTTGTGGGTCATCAAGCATGCTGACAACTTGTCCGGTGGCTGCGATATATAGTAGTAGAGGCTCTTTGCTGACTGGGGCAGCGAGCACCGGCTGGGTGGAAAGCAGGGCTTTGAGCTCAACAAAGGCTGCTTCTGCTCCAGGGGTCGACTCGAACTTGTCAGACTTCTTCATTAGTCGATAAAGAGGCAGTGCCTTTTCACCGAGTCGTGAGATGAATCAACTTAACGCAACCAAACAACCAGTAAGTTTCTGAACGTCGTGCACACGCATAGGGCTTTTCATTCGGAGAATTGCTCCAACCATTTCTGGGTTGGCATTGATCCCTCGTTCACAAACGAGGAAACCGAGCAGCTTTCCACCCGGTACTCCGAATGTGCACTTCGACGGATTGAGCTTAATATCATATCTTCTTAAATTGGCAAAGGTTTCAGCGAGGTTAGTCAATAGGTCAGAACCCTTGCGTGACTTGACCATGATGTCATCCATATATGCTTCCACATTCCAACTGATTTGAGTGAGCAGGCATTTCTGAATCATTCGCATGAATATGGCTCCAGCATTCTTGAGGCCAAAAGGCATGGCAACATAGCAAAAACACCTGAATGGGGTGATGAAGGCCGTTTTTATTTCATCGGGTCCATACAGTCGGATCTAATAGTACCCGGAATACGCATCCAAAAAGGACAAGCGCTCACACCCCACAGTCAAGTCGACAATATGGTCGATGCAGGGAAGAGGGAAATGATCTTTCGGGCAGGCCCGATTGATGTGCTTGAAATCGATACACATACGGAGTGAATCATCTTTCTTGGGGACCATGAAAACATTGGCTTGCCACTTGGAGTGGTATATCTCGCGGATGAACTCAGCTGTCAGAAGCTAAGCCACCTCCTCACCAATTACCTTCCTTTTTCCACGGCGGACCAACGAAGATGCTCTTTGACGAGTTTTGCTTTTGGGTCGATTCACAAACGGTGCTCAGCCAATCCCCTGGGTACACCCGGCATGTCAGATGTCTTCCATGCGAAAATGTCCCAGTTCTCACGGAGGAACTGGATGAGCGCTTCTTCCTATTTGCTGTCGAGTGTTGTTGAGATGTGGGTGGGAGCAGCATTGGGGTCAGTCGGGTGAATATGGACAGGCTTTGTTTCACCAGCCGACTGAAATACGGACTCTGAAGCAGGCTTCTTAGCCCGCAACAAATCACTCGGATCTGCATTTTTCTGATACTCTTCCATTTCTAATACTGCCATCTGCTCATCAGCAATCCTCGAGCCCTTCTAGAGGCACTCTTTTGCCCTTTGCCTATTCCCTGTGACTGTGATCACGCCCCTAGGGTTAGGCATCTTCAACTTGAGGTACACGTAACATGGTCGAGCCATGAAATGAGCATATGCAGTCCCGCCCAAAATAGCATGATAGGCACTGTGAAAATCCACCACCTCAAACATCAACTTTCCCTTACAGTAATTCTTGGAATCACCGAAAACCACATCAAGAGTGATCTGACCGAGTGAATCGGCTTTCTTTCTTGGGATGACTCTGTGGAATCTCATGTTGCGCTCACTGAGCTTGGACATCCGAATGCCCATCCCTCGGAGGGTCGCAGCATACAGAATGTTCAAACCACTGCCACCATCCATCAGAACCTTGGTCAGTCGGGTGCCCCCAATGACTGGGTCGACCACCAATGCTTGTCGCTCGGGGGTAACAACGTGCGTTGGGTGATCGGACTGGTCGAATGTAATGGGAGTCTTCGACCACTTTAAATATGTCGTAGTTGCTGGAGCAACCATGTTCACTTCCCGATTGATAACTTTGAGTCGACTTTTGCTCTCGATGTCAGCAAAAATCACTAGAGTGGCATTGACATTGGGATAACCTTCATCCTCCTCTTTGTCCTCCTCCTTATCAGATTCCTTCTCCTTTTCACTAGGCTGACCCTCTCAGAAGCTCTGAATCAGGAGTCGACATTGTCTAGTGGTATGCTTGGGCAGAATCAAATTACCCTCTACATCTGTTTTGGTGTGTATGTGTCATGGAAAATCAAGAACATCATTTCCTGCTTGATCTTTCACTTTTTTGGGGACCCACGACCCTTTGGGCTTCCCCTTGAACTTCCCTTGGTTCACAACTGCAGCTTCAGTAGGACCTGCAGTTTCAGGCTTGCACTTCTGCTTCCGACTGGAATTTCCTCCTCCGGTGTCCTGGGCGACTGGTTTATTCTTACCACTGCGGAGTCAGTCTTCCTCTTTGCTGTTAGCGTACCGAGTGGTTATTTCCATCATTCGGTCCAGGGTCATGTCTCCTATCCGACCGAACTTCAGGTTAAGCTCTTTGTACCGAACGCCCTCTTTGAAGGCCCAAACTGCTTGGTGTTGTGACACATTTTCCACTTTGTGATGAAGGGTAGTCCATCTCTGAATGTAATATCTCAAGGTCTCATTCGACTTCTGGATATAATGTAGAGGCCTCAGCAGCGGCAGCAGCAGAATCTTCATTGAATTCTTCACTGCTTCTTTGGCCATTTTGGCCAACTTAGCTTGCCGCTTGGCCCATTCTTTTGGGAAATCCTCACCATGCTTGATGCTAGTGGGATCAGCTTCTTGCCCTGGTGCCAATGGAGGTCTTGGGCATGGAGGGTGTACAGTGAATTTCTTCATGTACTTTGGAGTTACATATCTGTACTCGCTCCATTCTCTAATCCATCTCCTCTCACTACTGGAATCAGCTACTTTGCCATCTGCCAGCTCTTTCCCGTCTACTAGCAGACGGCAAAGAAGCTCTTTGCCATCAGCTACCCGAAAGCAGACGGCAAAGAACTGGCTGATGGCAAAGGCTGATGGCAAAGAGGGAGGGGCCCCACTGACGAGCTGCTTAAAAAAAACTTAACGGGCCCCCTCTTTGCCGTCTGCTAGCAGACGGCAAAGAGCAAATAAGCAGACGGCAAAGGGGGGCGGACGGCAAAGATTTAACATATCTAATGGCGCCCCCCACCCCGCGCCCTCTCTCTCTGTTTCTCTCCCCTGCTCCCATACG